>NW_027457558.1:900000-1080145 GCF_050624435.1 Tenrec ecaudatus | reverse complement strand
ATCCTTCCCCAAAGCTGGTGCCATAGAACCCAATGTTCAGAGTTCCTTCTTCCTCAAAGATAGTCCTGTAGAAACCCACGGTGGGAGTTCATCCTTCCGCAAAGGTGGCCCCGTACAACCCCACAGTCTGGGATACCCTTTCCACCATGGACCCTGGAAAGTAAAGGCAACAAAGGCCCAGTAGGAGGAGGTCCAGCCTTCTCTTCACCCCTCAAAGCACACAGATTCGACATTTCTGAAAGTTAACAGCGTTCATCCCAGGTTGCTTCTACAAAGAGTTTGGCTTTCTGGTAAACAGGAAAGGCACCCACAAATACCCAGGCTTATGTGGGCACCATCCCTGGCCTGTGTCTGAGTAGAGCTTGGGCTCACTTGCCCATGAGGCTGCCCAGGTTCCCAGCAGCCTCTTCCTGGTGTTTTCCTGTCTCCACACAGGTTGTGGGGCTCTGAGCAGCAGCATCCTGGTTCTGCATTTCAGACTTTGGTTTTGAAAGGGCTTCAGGGGGTTGCAGGCAACCTGGAAAAGGTTTTCCTGTTGATGGAGGGTGGGTTTGATGTGCACCTTCCTCATGGCATTTCCTGAGGGGCCCTGCCTGCAGAATGCACTTCTCTGCTGGTCAGAGGTTCAAACCCACCAGCTGCTCCCCGGGAGAGAGATGTGGCAGTCTGCTGCCATAAATATGTTCAGTCTTAAAACCCTAATTGGGACACTTCTGCTCTGTCTGACACAGTGTCATTTGGGTCAGACTTGACCCAGTGGCAACATTTGTAAAAATACTATCTCATAGGGGCTTGAGCCAACTTCTCTGGCAGCTCTGGGTTTCTGCACAGGAGAGGGAAGTACCCAGTCCCTGGTGAAATCACTTTAATGGAGGGGAAGTTCTCGGTCCCTGGTGAAATCACTCCCTAACGTGGCTCTGGTTTCTACACAGGAGAGGGAAGTTCTTGGTCCCCGGTTACTCCCTTTGTAGACACAGCTCTGCCAGAGGCTTTTTCACAGTGTGGTGAAATTGCTTGAGCCCCTAAAGCTTGGCAGATGCCCCAGGGCACTTGTGTGAGGAATGTGCTCACCCCAGCTGCGCCTCTGTTCAGATGCTGCTCAGAGGTGGGATGAGGGCCATCAGCGTTGCCTTCAACACTTCGGTGGCCTTTTCTATTATAGGGATGCTGACTGGCAAATCCAGCAGGGCACCGCCCAGTTGTTCCTGGACCTGATCCAGGGGAGGCAGCGCATCCCTTCTATACTGGGTGCAGGGACCGAGAGCCAGATGGGATTTGTCTTCAGTGTGTGGGGACCACAAGTCCTCCATGCAGACTGCAGGTGGTCTGCCTTGTGGGGTACGCAGACAGTGTCCCGTTGAGTGTCTGCTTGTCAGCTCTCTAGGTCTTCAGGGGTGTATTCAAGTTCAGACAAATCTAATTTTCAGTTGGGGTCCAGAGTTGAGGCTTTGAGCTGGAGGGTCTCTGCTGCTACTTGAGCAGCGAGCTTCAGGCAGAGGCAGGCAGTAGCCAGCGCATCAGCCCAGTGGTTGCCCAGGACCTGAGGTGTCTTGACATTTTGGAGCTCGGGTGATGTGTGGCAACTCCCTGTGTGGTGTGTGACAGACAGCTGGGTGGTGTGTGACAGTCCCCCCTTGTGGTGTGCACACACACACACACACACACACACGACCCCCAGTGTGTGACAGCCCTGTGCCTTTTCTTTCTCTTTTTCTTCCTTGGAAATGCCTGTCCAGGTCTTGGAAAAGTAACAAACTCCCCGGGGCTGGGACTGGCATTGGCCCACTCCAGCTGCATGGTCCATGTGTCACAGGTGGGAAGGGGGGCTTGGATGAACCCCCACATGTGTTGCCACAGAAGTTGGGTCTCTGCCTGCTGCTGACGTCAAGCCAAAAGGTCTGCTCCAGTGCAGGCTTTGGTGAGAAGAGAGCGTTTTATTGGGAGCAGACTAGCACAGGACACAGAGGGATTCTTCTAACCGCCTTCCTGAATGCAGACAGGAGGGACATTGAGTCACTGGGGAGAGAGTGTGGAGAACGTTGAAGTGGGGTTTGTGCATTGGTCAGTCAGTGTCACGCTTTCAGTACTGGGGGTCATCCCTGGGCAGTGGTCCTCGTGTCCAGACAGTGAGACCACCAAGACAGCACAGTGTAGCGGTTTTTCTCAGTTCTCTCTGACTCAAGATCATCAGTTTTAGTGAAGTTTTTCTTAAGCATTCTTATTTCTATTTGAAAATCAAAAAGTAATGATCTATTTAAAAATTTAAAAATCATTTCATTGGGGGCTCATACAAATCATTACAATCCATACAGATCAATTGTGTAAAGCACATTTGTACATTCGTTGCCCTCATCATTCTCAAAACATTTGCTTGCCACTTAAACCCCTGGCATCAGTTCCTCATTTCCCCCCGCCCTCCCCATTCCCCCCTCCCTCATGAACCCTTGATAATTTATAAATTATTATTTTGTCTTATCTTACACTTTCCAACGTCTCCCTTCACCCACTTTTCTGTTGTCGGTCTTCCAGGGATGAGGTTATATGTAGATGCCTGTAATCGGTTCCCCCTTTACACCCTACCTTCCCTCCACTATTTAAATTTTCATTGCTAAAAGAAAACTTGGATGAAGCATATGGAAATAATAAAATTATGTAAACTTCAGTTTATAATAAAACTAATCTCCATACCCACTCTTTGCCATCTCACTGAGTGCATGGACGCTACTCCCAAGCCTCCCTGGACACTTGAGACAGCCTGTCCTGACATCCTGCCTGTTTGTTTTTCAGACCAGAGTTGGCCAAGGCTGTGTCCTTCTTCCCCGGAGTCACATCTGCTGTGGAGCTGAGCCCACCCCTTCTAACCGGCCAGGTGAGGCCTCCCCCAGGCCCTGTGTTACCTCTCCTGAAGTCCCAGTGCCTGGCCCAGAGGAGAGACACTACTCCTGCCTGTGCATAGCGCCCCTGAGGTGCAGAGGGACTTAGTACTTGGTGGTGGTGAGGGCTTGCAGGTGGAAGTGGAGGAGGAGTTTTGAGGAGAGGAGGGAGTGCACTGTGTGGGAGCCACTGGGCTCAGGAAGCTGGTGGAGTCTGGTGGGCCAGGACATACTCTGGGCTGGAAAGTCAGGACTCTGAGGACACCTGGAGGCAGAGGAAGGTGCTGTGCTTGGTTACAGGTGCAGCGGCCTGCTGGCCAAGCCTCCAGTGATGCCGTCTGAGGGGTGCAGATGCTCTGTGAATTCTCCATTAGCAGTCTGGACTGAGCTTCTCTTGGGGAGGTGGCTGGCACTTCATGGGGAGCACATGTGCCTCGTCTGGATGTTCAAGACAAGCTGCAGCTTCTGATCCATAGAAGATGCAACTCCCAGACTCCTTGAGAAACATAGTGATGTTCCTGCACACGGCTGTTTTAGAATAGTTTGATCTTGGACTAGTTTGGTATTTGAGACTGTTCCTGAGGTCACAAGGTAAAGGCAATTTAGTTTCACTCAGGCAGGGACAGACAAGAGTTCACTCTTTGGACAAGATCTGATCAGTTCACACTGCACTGCCATCCACCTTCCCACCTGCACGGTGGTGCAAGGCCAAAACTCCCCCAGTTCTCTTTGTGGTTGTCAACGCTCAACATTTGTGTGTTTTGATTGCTTCTCCTCTGAGAAACCTAGAGGCAAACCCTTTGGTGATGGCCCAGGTAGAGTAGGATAAGGGGTTTCCACTTCCGGTTGTAGTTCATTGAGTTTATGATAAAAATGTTCGCTAGCATTAAATGAAAATTTATGGAAGCATTCATGATCTGAACTCTCCTCTTCATTTCCGTCTCACCACTATGTGCATGCACAGTTTTCCATCCAGCCATCCACACCGCCATCCAGTCACCCCATCCCAGTTGTCAGGTGCTGTTGAGTGTGTTTGACCCCTGTCGACTTTCAATGTTCAACATTGCGAAACACGGCCTGCGCCGCACCGTCTTCACTGTTACTGGGTTTGAGCCCATTGTGGCCTTCAGTGTGTCCGTCCATGTGCTTGAGGGTCTTCCTGTTTTTCACTGGCCCTCTGCTTTACCGAACAGGATGTCTTTTCCAGGCACTCATCTGGTGATGTCATGTCCGACTGTGAGACAAAGATTTACCATCCTTGCTTCTGAGGAGCATTCTGGCAGTCCTGCTTCCAAAGCGACTGGTTTGCTGTTCAGCAAGTCTGTGGTCCCTTCAGCCTGATTCAGAGTGCCAATGTAGGGTTTCACAGACCAGATCTTTACAGAAGCAGGCAGCCGTACCCTTTACCTACAGAGAAACAGGTGCCTTGGAACTACCAGCCTCCCAGTCAGCAGCACCCACTGGGGTCATTGTCAGAGCAGAGTCTCTTTGCATCCTTGGCTAGCACTTCATGAGTTGGGTGTGTACTCAGGTACCTGTATGCTTCTTAGGTGCTCACAGATTGGGTTCCAGAAAAACTTTAAACCCTTGCTGATGGCACAGAACCAGCAGACTCTCCACCTAAGGGGATGCTTTAGACAAAGGATGATTCCATATCCCATGTTTGGTACCAGCCTCCCTAAAACCACAGGAAAAATAATTATTCTTCAGTGAATAAAATGGTTGCTTTTTCTTGAGTAAAGTGGTTAATGCCTGCCTCCTCCCAGCAAGTTTACTGCCCTGTGTGTAGATGTGTGAGTCCGCTGCTGTGCAGGGTTCCCTTCCTGAAGAAAGCTCCCAGTAACCTTCCATAACCGATGAATGATCTGATCTCCTTGGAAGACCCTGATAGACAACATCTACTGGCCTGAACCAGTAGAAATTTTCTCTTGCTGATCATTCAGTTGCTTGACTGTTTTGCTCCATATTTGATTTATGGCTTATGAGAGCTTGAACAGTGTGTTAGGCAGGGTTCACTAGAGAAACAAAACCAGGACATTTGCATTTGTTTTGGGTTTTTTTTAAATAGGAAAGAGCTTTATAATTAAGGGCAATTCCATATTGAGAAAACATTCCAGCCCAGTCCAGATCAAGTCGTTAAGTACGTAATTAGCCCATATGTCTAATAACAATCTATAAAGTCCTCTTTAGACTCACTAAACACATGCAATGATGCTGAATGCAGGAAAATCACAGGCCAGTGGGTGGGCAGTCTTGTGGATCCAGTGGTGGTGTAAGCATCTCAGTGCTGGCAGGGGTGTCCACATGTTTTCTCCAGCTGCCAGGGCTCTGGCTACATCATGGTAAGTCCATTTGGCTTTTCCTCTAGAATGTCTTGCAGGGAGTGAGCCAAAAGTTATGATTATATATAAAAGGATGGGTTTATACATTGAGAGTGAACATAACATTAACCGAGCAGTGTAGAAGACTTAGTTGAACTCACTTTCACGCAACCGTTAACATACTGGAAATCCTTCAGCTGAACTGGGATGCCAGTCCAAGGTCAATGAAGCAGACATTGGAATCTTCCCTCAGGTAAGACAGGCCAAGTCTGCCTGAAGGCAGCAGACAGCAGGGTCAGTCAGCAATTGTCAGTAGCACGGGAGCTTAGGAAAGCCCCTATACTGCCACAGGATCCACCAGCCTGAAGCTCAAGCAATGTACACAGCAGCAGCCTGGCAAAGCAGGTCTCAAAGAAGCCTCAAGCTCTAGCCATACCATCCATGGGTTGGCTTGGCCCACGGGTAGTGCAGTCCAGGTTGGGGTAAAGCATAGCTCAAGCTGGTCCCATGACCAGGCAGGAAGAGAAAAGGGAAGGGGCCTAGGAAAGCCATTTCTCTCTTTGCCCTCTGATCAAGTTTCAACATGATTAAACTCTGCCCACGTGTTCTGATTGGCCTACTTGGCAAAATAGCCCTATCACAGAGAATGTGAGTCTTTCCTCTCAGAGCCTTGTGAGGCCTTCCTGGTGAGGTTATCGATAATCTTTCTATCAATCATCTGTCTTCAAACACATGCAATGATGCCAAATGCAGGAAGAACACAGGCCAAGGGGTGGAAAGTCTTGTGGATCCAGTGGCAGTGGAAGAATCTCAGTGCTGGTGTGGGCCTCCACATGGCTCCTCCAGCTCCAGGGCTCTCGCATAATTCCATGTGTCTTGCCATCAGGAATACCAAGCAGAGTGTCTGTGTCCCTCCTCCAGCAGGCTATTTATCTCCGGAGCGCCTCCAAATGAGGTCATCAAGCTGCAACCTGATTGGTAAGGTAAATTCCACCCCTTCACTCTTAGTAGTCTCAAGTTCACACCATATTACATAACTACCACAGGCACCGTATGCATTGTATAGCAACCACATCTCTTGCAGGTTCAAACTTGAACATTCAGAAACAGCTCTGGTGGCCCTCTCAAAGATGGTGGCCAAACATTGGGCTTTGAATCCATGTCGGTCTCCACAGTCCTGTCACTAACCCAGCTACTGCACCATGCTCCTTGAAGGACCCATTATGTCTATCCAGGGACTCTCATGACAGGACTTCAGCCTCTAAACTACCCATTTTAGTTACTGTTTAGGTTCGCCCCAATTTTTAAAACTTGTGTATGTTCTGCTTTGATTTGTCTGCCATGACCGAACCAGTTGGAACCAGTTCCAAGCTCTAATTTGAACTGTAAATCTTTTCATGAGTGGTGGTTGAGCACTCAACTCTTTGTGCCACCCAGGAACTCCAGTTCCATATACTTCCTGTGTTAGGCCAGGTTGACTAGAGAAACAAAGCCAGAGACACTCATATGTGTAAGAAAGAGCTTTATATCAATAAGTGCTTATATATCAAAGACACATCCCAGTCCAGTACAACTCAAGTCCAAAAGTCAGATACTAGACCATAAGTCCCACTTCAGACTCATAAAGTCACATGCAATAATACAGAATGCAAGATCATAGGCCTGTGGATTCTAAGTCCCATGGATCCAATGGTGGTGGAAGCATCTGCAGGGCAGTGGTAGCAACCAGGGTCAGCCAGCAGGAAGGTGAAGGCAGAGAGGGAGGGAGATGCCCCTGAGAAGGTCACTCCCACAAGGAAGCACCATCAGGCTGTAACCTGATTGACAGGCTCAATTCCACCCCTACACGTTTATATAGCTTCAACTTGGCATGAAATTATGTACCTAATACACTCCCTCACCAACCTCAGAAACTCAGGTGTTTATGATATAAAAGTAAAAGAGAAGGGCTCGATAGAAAGTAGATGTTTAGAAATTTATGATGGCAACATGTACAAATATGCTTGATGCAATTGATATGTGGATAGTGGTAAAAGCCTTAAAAGCCCCCAATAAAAAGGTTTTTCATAAAAGTGAAAGAGAAATACAAATAGAACTATCAAAGACACCAAATAGAGAATGACAAATATAACTAAATGGGAATCACAAACTACTCACGATCCCTTTGGGTGATATTGTTTAATAGACGAGAAATGTTGTCATGGTCGTAGAAAGAGGTGGACATGAACTGCTTTCTTATCCAGGTACAGACAACAAGCTTTTGATCCTCCTTCCACAAAGAGTTGATAGATACATTTTTCTTGTATTATAATTGTGTTTTATGTGAAGGTTTACACAGCAAGTTTGTTTTCCAATCAACAGTTCCCACACCGTTGTTGAGTGACCTTGGTCACACTTCTTGCAGTGAGGTAGCAGCTGCCTGTTTACTCCCTGGGCTCCCTATTTTCTTTTGTCTACTTTCCCTGTCTCCTCCTCTTGGGTTTTGGGCAAATGTTACCCTTTCAGTTTTGTAGTGTGGATTGTCCCCAGACCACATTTTCACTGGGTTTGTGGTGGGTTTTATAGTCCAAGGTAGCATTTGGTTGAAAGTTGATTTACAGAGGTGCCTTTGGTTTCAAGTTAGAAGTTGTACTCTCAGGGCAATAGTCTTCCAGGTTCCTCCAGTGTCTTTCGGTCCAGTAAGTCTGGTCTTTAACTTTTATTCTATATTCCCACCTATTTTAACCTTGACCTTTGATTATGATCTTGGTTGGCAGTTGGTATTGGGGTCCACCTAATTATTCTCTTCTTAGGTTCTAGGAGGCTGTGGTCCAAGGGTACTGTTATTCCTTGAGGCTAATTGCTTCCTTGAATCTTTGTTTTTCCTTGTCCTCCTATGTTCCAGGATGGAAGGGTCCAATACTAGCTTCCTAGAAAAAGTAACATATTCTTAAGAGAAATGGCCGTTATATCCATCATCATTTCCTAGACAAAGGACGTGACCAGGGTGAGTTGACAGAACCCCTGGATCCACAATATGATCAATTTGGGCCACTTGTCATCTGGACTCCATGTGACCCGTTTAACATCAGAGCTGTGCTTAATGCGGCCCTGCTATCTGTGGGGCAGAGGAGCTTCTTCTCTCTAGTTAATCACTGAAATTAAAATTGACTGTTCCGTTTCACTCCCTCAGCTATGGTGGATAGATTTGAACTGAGCAGCATTGGAAATTTTTTGACTGAACAGAGGGAGACTGCCGTGGGGAGGAGCTCCTTGGGACCCAGGCAGTAGTCCCCAAGGACTCCCTGTGCAGAGGGGATGCCCCTGAGGAACTGGTTCAATTTCTAGTGTAAATGGCCCAGGTCCTGGAGAGATGAGCTGCTCAGGGCTGGACAGCTGCGCTAGTTTGCTCAAGAGGACTGGGGACTGTGGTGGTCTGCTCTGCCTGAGTGATTGCAACATCCCCAAAGAACTCGGGGGGCAGTTAGAACTCACTTGTTCTCTTGACTGTGTATTTACAGGAACTTTTTGGATGTCAGGGTCAAGGAAAGAGTGGCCCTAGCTTCAGAGCTCATGTGTGTGAGACAATCGTGGAAAGAAGCCTTTGCTGGGAGGTTGGAAGTGTCCTCTGGCCGGGAATTCACAGTGTTTCCAGATGGGAAAGCTGCCCAAGAGGAAGCTGAACTGGGTTGGCTTGATGGGTCAAGGTCAGAGTTTGTCGGGACAGAAGGCCCAAACGATATGTGTTCCCTGAAGAAGACCTCTCTGTCCGTCTTCCAGCCCAGTGAGTCAGTGGCTGTTCCCTCAGAAAGCTCATCTGGGGGCTGCTGAAGCAGCCAGGGAAGCAGCACAGTCTTGGGTTCTGACCACTGCTCCTTGGGTGGCTGCCAATGGGCTTCATTGGGTGCTCTTTCCTGCACAGGAATAATAGCTTCTAGACATGTCAGCTGACAAAATGGACCCCTGTTAGGGCCTGTCCCTGGTGGCTGTAGGAGACAGAAGGCCCCGCTGTGGCCAGGAGCAAACAACCTGGACAGTAGCCCTGGCTGGGGCAGGGACATCTGCAGTGCATGGTCACACCCTTTCCCAGGCTCTGTTACCCCTGCCCCTCCTCACCCCTGACATCATCCACAGCCTCCTGAACCCCCACCCCTCACCTTGATGGCAGCTGTCCTTATCCCACTGAGTTAC
Source organism: Tenrec ecaudatus (assembly GCF_050624435.1). Classification (NCBI taxonomy): domain Eukaryota; kingdom Metazoa; phylum Chordata; class Mammalia; order Afrosoricida; family Tenrecidae; genus Tenrec; species Tenrec ecaudatus. Next base: position 1,070,781 of record NW_027457558.1, on the reverse strand, counting down.
CCCTCCCCATGCCCTCTGTTAGCCACATGACCTGCCCTCCCCATGCCATACTGCTCCTCTCCCCATGCCCTTCTGTTAACTACATGACCTGCCATTCCCAGCCCCATGCCATACTGCTCCTCTCCCCATGAACTCCTGTTAACTACATGACCTGCCCTCCCCATGCCACACTGCTCCTCTCCCCATGCCCTTCTGTTAAACACATCACCTGCTCCCCATCCCACCCCCCACCTGCCATGCCATACTGCTCCTCTCCCCGAGCACTGACATCACTGAGCTTCTGCTCTTCTTCCCCAGGACTCCCTACACATTCCCTGCCTCAGACAGCCTGCTCATCAGCCCTCGCCACCTTGTGCCCTCAGGCCACTCAGGACCCCTGGGTAGGAAGGTGGACACTGAACATGAGTGCCACAATGAATTATGTTTGAAGAAGCTCAAATGGGCCCAGCCTCATGTAGCTCTTTGTGGCAACTTCTTAAGACTGGAAATCAGGAGAGTGGGCTATGGTGGTGAGGGTCAGGGGCAAGAAACCTTAAAGGTTGAGTGGAATGTCCCTCAGAGTCACGTTGGGCAGGTTAGACTGAGAGCCCAAGCATCAGAGTCCACGGTCCCACCATCTCGGACCCTCAGAGAAAGCTCATGGTGTGAGGTGCTTGGTCATTTACAAACTGCTTCCAGCTTGTCCTCCGTGACATCTCAGGGAGGAGCATCAGCCTGGATGAAATTAAACAGCTCACCGAGTTTGGCCTGGGCGTTCTGCCTGCCAATCCCCACGTTCCCTCCCAGGAGCCTGCTCTTCAGGCTGTTTTCCCACAGCTATGTGCTCCAACAAGATGGGAACTTGGCAGGCGTAAGAGATGATAGGATGAGCAGGGAAGGTGGCAGGCTAGTGGTTGAAGTCCAAAGATCCAGAGGTCAAGGAGACAGCTGCAGGATTCATACCAGGAGGAAAAGGCATGGCTTCCCAGGAGTTTGCTGAAATAGGAGAAAACTGCCTGTCCATTGCCCTCCACCCTCATCTGACCACAACTGCATAGCTGCTCACCATGCAATTAGATTACATCCTACTGAGAACCCTGGCCCAGCCAAGTTGACACGAAACCTCTTGTCTATTTGGCACCTACACACTTCTCTGTAAACCAAACAGAATCTCCAAACAAAGACATACTCGCATGTAACATGACACAACTAACACGAGTACGACTGACAGCACACAACCCCATTTTCATCTTATATTGTATAAATGAACCCCAAATACTGGATGTGTACATGCAAAGAGGAAGCCCTCATAACAACTGTAGTCCTCGTCTCTGTAACTGATCATGTGGCTGGTCTGCTCTTTGGAGCTGCCTTCTTCCACCACCCACTCTGTATTCCCTTTGCCCTCACAAGTCCTGCAGCTGGTCCTGGTTCTTGGCCTGACTCAGTGACCGAATCTGTCACTCCTGAAGAGTCTGTGCCATTAGTAATCTTGTCAGAATTGTATTGTTGTAGTTTACCATGGACTTTAACCACAGGACATGGTAATTCCAAGAGACGACCTTGATACCTGCTACCATGGCCCCTTTGTTCCTGTGCCCACTGGGCAATGACAGCAGTGGCTGGGGAGAGAAGATGACTGGCTTCCACAGACAGGTGGTGCTCAGGACTCATAGTGAGCCTACATGGAGACACCAAGGCTGTGAATCTTTACATGAGCAAACAGGCTCATCTTTCTCCATCGGAGGGGCTGGTAAGCTTGAACCACTGACCTTGGTGTTAGCAGTTCAATGTCCACATGGAAGAGCAATTGACAATGATGTAAGAGTGGACAGTTTGTATTTTAAACAGTCTTTAGAGATTTAATTTATGATTTTTTTGCTTATCAAGTCATTGGAAACAAACATATCGGGACCAAATAAATAACAACTATTCCTAAAGGGAAACATGATACCATATAGAACAGAATACAAAAATTTCACTCACTGCCATAAGTGCATGTCGATTTATTGTGACCCTATAGAACAGGGTAGAACAACTACCCGTGAGTTTCTGAGATTGTGACTCTTTACCGGAACAGAAACCCTACCTTTCTCCCATGGAACGACTGGTGGTTTGGAACTGCCTACTTTGAGGTTAGAGGCCCAACGTAGAAGCTCTCTGGCACTAGGGCTCCCTTGGAGCTATAGATGTAATGAAATACTATAAAACAATGAGAATGGAAAAAAATGACACAATGATACATAGTAACTGAAAATGAACAAGGTATTGCTACACACAGTTGTATAGGTATATCACCAAGAGCTTAGGACCAATAAATGGCAAAAGAAGTCAGACATAAAAAGAGCTCACATTGTATGAATTCACTTAATTAAGGATCAAAACTAGGAAAAATGGATTTCTGATGTTAGAAGTTGCGGACAGAGTCGGTGACTGGGAGGGGTTTCAAGTGGGAGTCTGCAATGTCGTTAGGTTCTCTTTTTCTATCTGTGAACTGGTTATGCATGTGTGCGCCTTTTGTAAAAGTGTTATGATATGTCCACATTTTTGCACATATACTCTAGGAGGAGAATGTGGAAGCACTGTATGAACTGTTATGAACAAGAGCTATCTTATGTGTAAAACCAAGGTATGAAATAGTATGAATCAAATATCAATTGGGTGAAAAGAAGGGGGGAAAAAAGAAAAAGTGGAGATCCTAAAACCTTAAACCCAAAACATCCCCTAAAATCCTATTGAGGAGCGCTATTGGTGTAGTGGTTACATGTTGGGCTGATCCACAAGGTCAGCGATCCACAAGGTCAGCAGTTTGAAACCACCAGCCGCTCTGCAGGAGAAAGGTGGGCCTTTCTACTCCTGTAAACATTACAGTCTCAGAAGCCCATAGCCGGTATTCCCTATGAGTCAGCATTAACTTGATAGCAGCAGATTTTATTTTTGGAAAGCCTTTTTAAAGCCATCCAATTAAAAAAAAGCCATCCAATAGCTGAATCAGTAAAGAAGATCTGCTTTAGACATTGTGTTCTTTTAAAGAATAATCTGTCTGTGATCAGATTGACACAGGAACTTGGAAGGTTAGGTGAAAAGTTTAAGGGGCAGTGAACTTACGTGTATGATGGAAATTTGTAATTGGAAAAGGACAGTGAGAATGGCTACATAATTTCATAAATATAATGAATGTTAGCAAATTGTAAATGTAGAAATGATCGAATTGGTATATATTTGTGTGTGCATTGTTTTAGGTCAGGGAGAAGACTTGAAGGTCAAATATAATTTACAGAGACCCCCCCTTGTTAAATCTTGAATGGGACAAAGTCCAGAAAAAACAAATCATCTGGTTGAGGGAGACCGTAAGCATGAGGCCATAATGGGGACTAAGGGATCCACAACAGCTAGGTCACATGGAAAACAAAGGAAGACCCTTTAAAAGTCACGTTCCCAGCAGATCAGACCATCACAGTTGGAAATGTGACTACAGAAATGGGAGAGGGACCGTGATTGGAGTAAATACATTATTGCAGATTAGAAAAGTTTACAGGATTGGTTCAGGGCCCTCCAACCATCTTGGCCAGGGCATGAACGTGCAACCTCAGTACCCCAGTTCCCATCAAGGGCATACTCAGGCAAGTTCTTGAGGGCTAGACTACTCCTCACAAGGCTGGCCAGGAAAGTGGGTGGAAGCAAACAAACTCTGCCTGAGGGCAAAGCATTTTACGTTGCTAGTTCAGAGTCATGGAGCTCTAGTGCCATAGGAGGTTATGGGTTTAGCGGTTAAACACAAAGTATTCACTCTTCTAAACCACCAGCCAGCTCCAGGGAAGAAAGATGAGGCTTTCTACTCCAATAAAAATATATAGTCTGGAGATAAAAAGCCCCAATTTAAGTTAATTGGGTTGATTCCTACTAGAGGGATAATGTGTGTGGGTCAGATGCTTGCAAAGTCCCTCAAGGCAATGCTGCCAGACTGCAGTCTCTGCTCCCTGCTGCTGGAGACAATGGATTGCTTCTCTCTAAAACTTGGAACCATTAGCTTGGTTCCAGTAGGTGGAGTTCACACCCTACTGATAATGATTCATATGGAGATCCAGAACACAGGTCAAAGTTAAGCTGCCATCCTAAATTTTTAAATGTAGGATCCGCCCATTTTGTCACGTGTATACCCCCAATCCCTCCTCTTCCTATTGCAGGTATGCCCCTAGACCACCCCTTTTCACTGCTGTATAACATAGTGCAAGTCCTTCCTGTAATGTACGTCTTTACCCTCCCGTTTCCATTTCCCCTTGTCCTCCTTCCCTTCCCCCTCTCTCCACGTGGACCACCAAGCCACCAAGCGGGGCTGAGGTGAGCAATGCTACCATGATATGTGTGTGACTGCATTATTGTAATATCTCTTCTATTGCTCATGCTCTCTATGACTTTAATATTTATATCTCAACCCTTTATGTTTCCAGGGCTTTCAATGACATTGGGCATCTTTTCAATGTTTATGAATCATGCTTATGAACCTCTCTTCTGTTAGTTGTCTATGTGTATGCATTGCCTGTATTAAAAACACATACAACCGAGCAATTTGTCTGGAAAAATAATTTATAGAAACTTTATGTTAGATTGCCATGCGTTTTGCATAGCCAATTGTTCTTTTAAAACACCTTTCTTGTCATTGTGATACCATGCTAAAAGGTAAAAATATCTGTATATAGTCAAATAGCTTTATCTTTCCTTTAAAGACATGAACCTTCCTGTCTTGCTTAAAGTTTCCACCTCACTAAAGCTAAATTGCTACTCTTGAAAATAAATCCCTCTAAGTTTTTAATGCTTTGAATATTTTATCGCTCTAATCCTCCTGGAGTTTATTTTTGAATGTAGTATGCTCCTTCCTTTGATTTCTTGTAAATTCAGCCAATTTAACCACTCATTAACCAAAGTAGTCCTTTACCACTGGATTGTTTTGCCACCTTTGCTTTGCATAGCATATAGTTCTAAATTATATCCCAGACTACTGAATTATTTGCCAGAGGGGTTTTACTAATTGTACACTAGCATCACAATACGCATGAGCTTCGGAAAGATCGTGGGAGAATGGAATGAAAAGAGAAGATAATTTCCCATGAATTTTTGAAGCCTCCTCGTACAGGTGCTTTACAGTAAGTCGACATTAGGGTTTATAATCAATAAAAAATTCAACTGTGATCCAAGAATGAGGGGCGTGACATTTCCTGGTTGAGAGAAAAGCGAACAGGAGAGCAGAATACGAAAAGGATTGGTTAAACGATGAAACTGCAGCAAAGTGTTAGCTGTTATCACAAAAATGAACGCACAGAATAATATTCTTGAACTTGGAAGTGGGAATTTCAGCCTTTCAAGGGCATCCACTCTGCGGGGCAACATCCCCGCGCTCCCACGCTCAGGAAGTGGGGTCGGGGGTCTGCGGCGCCGCGGGGCACAAGTGGGGCGAAGGGCTGCGAGGGAACGCCGAGGCAGACGGGTCCCCGCGAGGCGGCTGCGGGCCGCTCCGGAAGGCAGGGGTCTGGGGGCTCTGCGATCCCTCAGGACCCGCCAGGAAAGGCTCCAGAAAGGCGGCTGGAGGCCCCGGCCGGCCGTGCAGCTCGCTGGGAGGCGCGGGCGCGCGTGCTCCGTCGGTCCGGGCGGCGGCGGCAGAGCGGGCCCTGAACGTGGGCGGCGGGTGGCGTAGTGGCGCGCCGGGCGGGCGCGAGGTGACCGAGCGGGGCGGCCGCGGCGGTTGGGGCTACTGACGGCGCATCGGATCCGGAGCGCGCTGCGCGGGGCGCCGGGCAGGTGAGAGCGGCGCGGGACCCGGATGCGGCGCGGCTGAGGGCGGCCGAGGGCGGGGGTCGCGGCGGCTACGGGGCCCCGCGTTGGCGGGCGGCGAGCTCCTGCAGGTCCCGGCCGGCGGCTCCGGCGCCCGTGCCGCGCTTCCTGCCGGCTCGGAGCACGCGCGCCCGGCGACCCGCGGGACGCCTTGCTGAGGCGCGGCCGGAGGTCGCGGGCGGGCGCCTCGTGAGGGCGCCTCAGCGGAGAGCGGCGTTCGCGCCATCGCGTCTAGGCGGACGCCGCGGCCCGCCTGCCACTCAGGTGTCTCTTCCCGCAGAAGTGTGTGTTAGGAGCGGGAAGCCTGTGTGGTGGGCTTCACTGACGTGCTTTTAAATCCCAGCGCTGCCGAGGAGCCCTGCGGCCTCGCCCCCAACGCCCTGCTTTGCTCAAGGGGGTAAGAATGCGTGTCCAAAAGGCTGCCTGGCCAGAGCGCAAGTGCTTGTGAATGGTAGCGACTGGGAAGGCTGCTCCTCGCTCCGCTGGCCGAAGCCTGGCTGCCGTGCGGGTCACGTTTATTTCCCAGCTGCTGTGGTGTGGCTGCAAGCTCCGCTGGAGTAGCTCCTAATGTTGGAGCCTGTCGTCGGCGGGTAAAATAGCATCCCGGGGTCCCTTCCTAGAGTGCTTCCTAGCACAAGCACATGGCGACTCGTAATACCTGTCCCAGGTACCTGGGGGCTGAGGCAACCCAGTGAACGTAGGATAATTTACGGGAGGTCCCAAACTTGAAGTGCTTTGCTCTTTAAATAATCTTAAGTGTCGCTTTATCACTGGTTGCAGACTATAAACACCCAGAAAGTATGAAACACTCTCTCCCTGCACCCCACTCTCCCAACCACATTGGTACTTCTAAAGGGAGTGACAAGTGCTTTTGTAAACATCATCTTGGGCTGTTACTGTCTGGCGAAGTCATCACAATTAAATTAGATGAGTACTTATTTTGAAGCACTGAATGGCTGTTTGGAAATAGGATTCCTAATAAAATCATCTCCAGAGAGTCAGAATTCTCAGCAGTTCATTAATCGTGGGGTTTTTTTTCTTCCAAAAGCTACATTGTAAAAGGTTTTAGTGGAAAAGCAGTATTTCAGAATACTGTAGCATAGGATAGAATCTTAACCGAGTTTCCCAAGGCAGGTGTGAGCAAATCTAAACCTTAACCGAATTTACTTCTCCAAAGCAAAAGTGATATACAAAATCAACAACTCTGTTTTACATCCCTGTTCATGGGGATGTTCTAGTGGCAGGGGTGCCATTTAGAAGTGGGGAAAATGGGAGTTTTGATTTATGGCTGCTTTACACCTCTGATTTTAGATCCAGCTTGCTCTGAATATCAACAAAACCGATTGGGAGGTGGCTGGGGGACATAGAAGTGGGGGAAATGGGAGTTTTCATTTATTGTTGCTTTACACTGCTGACCTGTATTTCTTGGAAACTTATCCATAAAAGTTTTAGATCCAGCATGCTATAAATATCAACCAAACCGATTAGGAGGGGCGTGGTGGGCATATGAACCTTGTAGTCTGTCCTGTGTTCCTCTTTGTGTTATTCAGACTGTCCTGTAAAAGGTGAAACGCCACAGAAGCATTAATAGGCATTATAAAAGACACTGGTTTCTGAAGTCTGATCTTGGCTCAAGCTCTGGACTGGAGTTTAAACAATGTCACTCCATTTCTCTGGCTTTCTGGATATCTTTTTTTTTTAAACATTAATTAATTCAAACTGAAAATGATACTTAATTAGCCTCCTTTCCTCGGGTCTTGCTCTCTTGGAGTTATTTAAGATTGCTTTCTTTTATCTTGTTTAATCATTTTATTAGGGCTCTTTCAGCTCTTATCCAAATTTATGATTTCTTTCTTCCATCTTCATATAAGGTATGTGAATATAGGCACTTTGCCTTCTCTAGAGTATCCCCAGCATCCAGAATAGTGCCTGAAACATTTAACCAATGTCGAATGTGAACTGAATGTATATATGAAATCTGTAATAACATCTTCTGATTCCACATATAGCATGTACTGAAAGGTCTCAGATTTGTACAACTGAGGAAATAACCAGGAGACCTAGAGTTAACTTCTTAGATGTTCTTACTCAATCTTCATTAACAGCTGCTGGAAGGTACTCTATCCATGAAGAAGTTAAGTATTTAGACGCTGTCATTGATTACAAAAGCAAATGTGAATTTCTCAGTCATGCTCATGTATACTAGATTATTAGCATTTTGGCAACAAGGGCCTCAAGAAGCTTTCTCAGTTTTGATCTTTTGGTGCATCAAATGACAGTTGATTGGTTCTAGGATGTGGTAATTTGATCAACATCACAATCCTATTGGGAACTTTTCAGATTTGTGCAGGGGGTAGATTTAGTTCACTTTCATTGTTTCTCTCTCCTTTTCATGTAAAAATTACTCACTGTGTGTGTGTATGTGTGTAACTGCATGTGCACGTATGTATCCTTGGAACCACAGGCATCAAGATGGCTCTGGTTCACAGTGACCCTATATACTAACTACTTCTTTGAGATCTCTTGTTTGGTTATAGTAGAGGCCCTGGGCAGCACAAACATGTTCCCACTTCGCTACTAACTAGGCTAAGAATGGAAAGATTGGTGGATCAAAGCAGCCAGAAGTGCCTTGCAGGAAAAGGCCTGGCAGTGTACTTAACAGAGCACAGTGATTGAGAATCATATGGAGCAGAGTTACAAAGCTCACTGAATCAGAATCGACTTGATTGCAGTTGCTTGTGGTGGTGTGACCCACAGGGGCAGTTCTACCCTGTCCAGTAGGGTCATTATGTGTCAGAATTGAGTCGGTGGCACTGAGTTTGGTTTGTTTTTGATTCAGTGGAAGATATAAAGAGGCTTTCTACTTCCGTTAACAGTTACAATCTCAGAAACTCACAGGGGCAGGAGTCCTGCCCTTACAGGGTCCATGTGAGTCAGCATGAACTCAATGGCTGTAAGTTTATATTAATTTAAATCAGGGTTTTGATCTGATTCAATCATGTCTGAAGAAGCAAAATCAGAAGAGTCTCAACATTTTAAAATTTGAATGAAGCAGAAAGAAAACCGGAACGGGAAACCTTGTAGATTTTATCCCTGGATTAGAGGTTTTGGAAGAGGGTTAGGGAGTCCTTTTAGGAACCTAATTTGGGAGATTGGATTGTTACCAGGTGGGTGGATAATACACTTTCTAAATAGTGCATTTGCTGCCATCTTTGAGCAGGGCAGCACTGTTTCTGATTGCAGGCTAAGAGATGTGGTGGCTAGGCGTTGCTTGGGCTGCCCTTATTTTCTAAGAGGCAGATTAACTTTCCAACAGAGCATAGACTGTAATTCTTTCCAGTCTGTTTCAGTTTTGCTTCCTTGGTTATAACTGAACTGTGAAGATGGTTTCAAATCCCTGATTAAAAGTGTTATTTTTAAAAATTTTATTATTTTAAAAGTGTTATCTTTAAATGTGTACTTAATAATCACTGTTTTCATTTTATGATACATATGTATTTGTAAACAGGAATGACTTTTCCAGTCAGTCAGCCACTTTCTCTTTGTCACCACTGTTAGGTTAATTGATCCATTTTTATGGATAAGAGTTAAGTAATAAATTAGGCATTTGATGTTAGTGTACCTTTGTTTGGAAGTATGATCAGCTTTCTCTTTGTTTTGGCCTGACTTTAAAAATAGAACGACTGTGGTTTAATGAATTTGTATATATATGTAATTAAGGAAAATGATTAATGTATGACATGATATAGTTACATGTTCTTGTAAGTTGTGTTGCTCATATGTATAGAATTTTCAAATAAGAACGGTCTAACCCAGTGGTTCTCAACCTGTGAGTCACCACCCCTTTCAGTGTTGAACAACACTTTTACAGGGGTTGTCTAAGACCATTGGAAAATACATGCTTCTGATCTGGTGAGAAAAAAGCTATCTCAAGCATCACATTGATGTTGGCCTTTTGTGCATACTTTTGCAAAATGTAGCAATTTATTTTACTTTTGGCACCCATGATATACCATACTTCAAGACAAAAATTCATTTATTAGTCATTAGAAAAAATATTTAGCAATATATAATTTCATATTTTTGTGATTAATCACTATGCTTTAATTATGTTCAGTTTGTCACAATGAAAATATATCCTGAATATCAGCTATGTACCTTATGATACATCAAAGTATCTAAATTACAGTTATGAAGTAGCCACGAAAATAATTTTGTGTTTGGGGGGGTCACCACAACACGAGGAACTGTATTAAAGGGGGGTTGCGGCATTAGGAAGGTTGAGAACCACAGGTGTGAGCAAAAAAGCCAATTCCACCACCACTGAGTCAATTGTGACCCATAGTCATCCTATGTAGGGTTTCCAAACTGTCAATCTTTGCTGGAGCAGAAAGCCTCATCTTTTTTCTGTGGAGTGGCTGGTGGGTTTGAATTGCTGACCTTGTGCTTTCACCAGCCCAATATTTAACCACAGTGTCATGTGGAATCCTTAAGAAAATTCTCAAAGTACTGACACCCACTCAACACTTGTGATTTGTTTGGATGGTGTATTGACAGGTTACTAAACTTGATCTTTAAGTTCAATTGCCTATTTGTATCTCAGGGTTTTGCATCATTGTTACATCCAACTCCTGATGGAAAATATTTGGTGGGGGAGAGCAACTGAGTGAGTGCTCAAGCAATCCTTCAGAGACTGAGTGAGCATAAAGTATTCCTTATATAGCATGTATAGTGGTTTAGGTGTTACCGTTACTCTAGAGGTGATTTAAAGTACACAGGAGATGTGCATGGGTCGCATACAAACAATATATCATTTTATGTAAGAGACTTATACCTTCAGATTTTGGTACCTGCTGGGAGTCCTGGTCCCCCTCTCCCGTGTATACGGAGGGAAGACTATTTTAGGAGTAGAAGAAGGTAAACATAAATTTACTTTTTTGTAAGTGAGCCAATAGATAGAGTATAGATAACACGCCTCTCACTTGAACCCTAGCAGAAAGCAAATTTTGAGAATGATGAAGGCAACGAATATATAAGTGTGCTTTACACAATTGGTGTATGTATGGATTGTGATGAGTTGTATGACCCACAATAAAATGATTTTAAAAAAGAAAAAGAAAGAAGTGTCTATAAATGAATGAAGGCAACATATGTACAAAATGCCTGATGCAATCAATATGGATTGCAACAAAAGTTGAAAGAGTCTTCAATAAAAGATTTTTTAATAAAAATGTATATATAATAAATATTTTCCTACCTTATATAAATGATTAATAAGAATAAAATTAATCAGCCTGGGTGTTTTATAGGAAAACATGATAAAAGAACAAATGAGAGATTCAGCAGGAAGCAATGGATAGGAAAATATTATAAGGAAAGTTTTCTCTTATATAGAATGTACATTCTCTTACATGACAACAATCAGAATATGCCGTAAGAACCTCAGACCAAATACTAGAATAAAATAGAGGAAAAAATTCCCAATCCTTCAATAAAATGCTATATGCTTTCTATGATTTTCACAAAAGTTCAAATCCTTTAACAAAATATTTTGTTCATTCAAATTTTTAATTACGCATAAATTTATGTCTACTTGCATTACATCTCATAAAAAGGCATAAGAATTTGCACTATCTACAAGTAAATAGAAGATAGTGAAGGTGAAAAAATAGCTTTCGTGAATGTAGCTTTGAAATACAAATGGCATTGTCCTAAGAAATTAAAATGATTTAATTTTTAAAATCATTTTATTAGGGGCACATACAACTCTTATCACAATCCATACATACATCAGTTGTGTAAAGCACATCCATACATTCATTGCCCTCATCATTCTCAAAACATTTGCTCTCCACTTAAGGCCCTGGCATCATGTCCTCATTTTTCTCCGCCCTCCCTGTTCCCCCCTCACTCATGAACCCTTGATAATTTGTCAGATCTTACATATTTTGTCTCCCTTCACCCACTTTTCCGTTGTCCATCCCCCAGGGAGGAAGTTATACGTAGATCCTTGTAACTGAGGTCTCAGAGCAGCTGGGTGTGATGCAGGGGAGGCTCTGGAAGCAGCTGCAGACACTGCGGGAGTTGGCAGCCCAACAGTGAGGGTCACTGCATCCGTGGGTACCAGAAAACTGGCTGGGGTTGCTTATTCCCCTAGATGCTACCCCTGCCTTGAAGAGAACCGTGACAGAGGCCTGTAGACATGTGTCAGGAAAAGATGAGTCCTTCACTGTTTCCTCTTCCCACAAACCTTTGAGGAGAGCCTGCAGGGTAGGGGCTCGGCTCCCTGGCTCCAGTCACCTGCTCTTCCCCATAGCCACACCCTCGCCAGCCCCAACTCCCAAAGCCCTGGGTTTGCTTCTTGAATCCAGAGGAGCAGCCTGGGCAAAGACCATGAAGATCCTTGTCCTTCAGGCAGCCCCTTTGATTGGGTCTCTTGACCTCCAGAGTGTGGACACATGCACACTAACTGTTGGGGGACTCAGACTGTCACCACAGGGGCCAGGATCTGAAGAGGATGCTGGCACTGCTGGGCTTCCTGAGGGAAGCCAAGGACTTGCAGAGCTGGCTGAGCAGCCAGCAGCAGGTGGCTAGAGGAGAGAGGACTATGAGCACACCCTAGTGAGGAAGGGGATAGGGGCAAGGAAGGTGCCCTGGAGCCGAAGGAAATCGGGTAGTGGAGGGGGGGCTGCATGCACAAGGGGCTGATGGGGAACATCAGTATGGACTGAGGACAGCTGTGGCTTCCTATTCCCCTGTCTGCGTAGAGGGGCAAGTTCTGTGGCTGTCCAGTCCTGCCCTGCCCAGTCACTCACTGAGGTGTCTCACAGCCCACCAGCCAGGGCCCCCTGTGACCCCTCTCCTCTCTTCTCAGCTCCTCTTAACCAAGTTTGCAATGTTTCGGCACCAAGTGAAGATGGGTGGCCACCAGGGGGCAGCCTGCCCCACTAGCGGAGAGCCTGCTGGATTGGTGGCCCAGCACTGCCCCCAGGGCCCAGCAGTGGTGACAGGACCTACAGTGAGTACCAGCAGCCTGGAGCAGGGGTGAGTTTGGGGGGAGGTGCTGGGCATGGGGTGAAGAGGCTTCCAGGGAGACCCTTGCTGTGCTGCGGCTCTGCCAAACCACTGTCTCTGGAGAGGGCCCAAGTTCAGGGAACCCAGGGCAGCCCCTGCTGTCTGTGGCCTGTGGAGGTGGTAAAGCTGGGTCGGCGTATCAGGGAGCCTGGTCACAAAGCCCACTTAGCAGGGTCACTTTCCCAAGCCACGGGCTCCCTGCACCTGCAGGGGCGTTCTGGAAAGAGTTGTGCTGGCCTGAGGATGCCCTGCACAGCCCCAGGCTGACCCAGGTCACAGTACAAGCTACTGCGTTTCCAGCCCAGATGGAGCTAGGCAAGATAACGATTTGCCCATGATCCTAGCCCAGAGGCTGGCCCGGAGTCTCAGAGGCCCGGCATTTGCTGCATGCAAGAACCATGGAGGGGTGCAGCTTCTACCTTTGAAGGGTGTGCAGTCTCCTCCAAACACACAGCATGCCTGGGTGGCACACAACGTGGCTACCTGCCGTGTGCCGGGCTTTAGAATGACCCCACCTGCTGACTCATGGGGATCCTCCAGAGGGTTTGCAAGTCAGTAAATCTTTTCAGGAGCAGGGAACCTCTTCTTTCTCCTGAGGAGCAGTTAGTGGGACTGAACCAGGCAACAGCCCAACACTTCCCAAGCAGGCCTCCTGGAGCATCGTTAGAGCAAGGGGTAAACTGCTAGTGATAATGGGCTCCTGGGACGAGAGTTTGCAGAAAGGCCTGAAGCGCTGAGCAAGATCTCCCTCTGGGAGCTTAGGACAAGTTCTAAACCCAGCCAGGAAGCTGAAGGGCTGACTAGACAGAAGCTGAGGGGGAGGAATGAGCATGCTGGGATAACTGCTGACCCACGCCTGGGGGCAGGGCTGCCAGGTTGGAGCTGTGGGAGCTGACTCAGGCAAGACCCCTCCTGCTCTGAGACGCTGAGGCCACCCTCAAAGTTCACAGCCAACTGTCTCACGTGCTCGTCCGTATCCAGGTGGGTGCCTTGGGGAAGGGGTGGCTTCTGCAAGTGCTGCCACCCCAGGCCCAGAGTCCCACACTCAATGCCCGGGCCTTTGGCCACCATGCTGTCTCAGGAGAAAGCCACAAGCCTCCCAGATGCTGTGTCCCACTGGGTGGAGGCCCCCCTGAGGAGACATGGATCACACCAATGATTCACACAATCTGCCTCTGACCCCTTGAGGCCTCCTCACCCCCCACTATCATCACCCCAGTGCCGCTTCCCACTCTGGACTAGAGTGCATAGGTATTAGGAAGAGATAAAACTCACAACACATTGGAACCCAGGAACAGGAATAGAGAAACCAAAAGGGTAGGGGGAAGGGGGGTAGAGGATGGGAGGAAGGGGAACCGATAGCAATGAATGACATATAACCACACACCCATCGCAGGGAGAGGAGCAACAGAAACCTGAGGATAAAAGAGACAATGGTCGATGTGAGATATGAAAATAATAACAATCTATAATCTATCAAGGACCCATGAGTTGGGGGAGGAGGAAAAAAAGAGGAGCTGATCCCAAGGGCTCAATAGAAAGTAAATGTCTAGAAAAGAATGATGGCAATATACGTATGACTATGTCAGATACAATTGGTGTATGGACTGTAACAAGAGCTGTAAGAGCCCCCAATAAAATAAATAAATTTAAATTAAAAAAAAACACACCAAAATCCTCCATCAGCACAGTGAGGCAATGAAGGGACAAGAGTCCCGAGTCCCTCGGCTCTCAAACAAGGCCACCAAAGGCTACCTCTAAGTGGGGTCTGGCAAAGTTGTGGATGGGTGGGCAAAGCTATCAAGCGGCCCATGAGGGACTTCATTGGCCCTGGAGAACTGGGTGGAAGGAGGGGTGGCGGGCAGAGCTGAGGCCGAGTAGACACTTGGTAAGGCTGTGGGATTGAGCGGCAGAGACATGGAGGTTTGGACATGAGTGGTGGTGGACTCAGGCCGGCTGTGACGCTGCCTCGGTACCAGGTCCCCTCACCCCGTGCTCTCCCAGGCTCCAGGTGCAAGACTATGCCTCCTGGGCAGCCAGTGTGCAGTGAGATTTGCAGGTGGTGGAGGAGCCCCAAGACCCCGGCAGTGGAGCCCAAAGCCTCAGTGTCCACCAAGAGCTGCGGGCCAAGCTGGAGGCCCAGAAGGAGCTGCACCAGTGCGCCACCCAGCGGAGACAGCAGGTGCTCCAGGCTACAGGGCCGTCCGCCATGGAGATCGGCTCCCCTTTCTGGCCCTCCCCCAGCCCACTGGACCACCGCACCCTGGCCTCACAGGGCCAAGCACCTTTCTTTTCTATTTTTTTAATCATTTTATTGGGGGCTCGTGCAATTCTTATCACAATCCATACATACATGCATTGTGTCAAGAACATATGTACAGGCTCTTCCTCTAACTGTAGTGGCCTGAGGTGACCTGCTAAAATGGTTCGCTACTCATTTGACCCAGAAAACCCTACAAATTCCTGCAAATACAGAGGGTCGAATCTCTGGGTCCACTTCAAAAACACCCGTGAAACTGCCCAGGCCATCAAAGTCATGCACATCTGGAAAGCCACCAAATACTTGAAAGACGTCACTCTGCAGAAGCAGTGTGTGCCTTTCCAACGGGAAAATGATGGTGTTGGTAGATGTGCCCAGGCCAAACAGTGGGGTGGGACCCAGAGTTGGTAGCCCAAAAAGAGTGCTGAATTTTTGGTTCACATGCTTAAAAATGCAGAAATTCATGCTGAACTTAAGGGTTTAGATGTGGATTCTCAGGTCATCGAGCACATCCAGGTGAACAAAGTCCCCAAGATGCACCACCGAACTTACAGAGCTCTTGGCTAGATTAATCCACACAGGAGCTCCCCCTGCCACATTGAAATGATCCTGACTGAGAAGGAACAAATCGTTCCCAAGCCAGAAGAGGAGGTTGCACTGAAGAAAAAGATTTCCCAGAAGAAACTGAAGAAGCAAAAACTCATGGCTTGGGAATAAATTAAGCTTAAATAATAAAAGGGTTTTTTTTTTTTAAAAAATAACATATGTACATTTGTTGCCATCATCATTCTCAAAACCTTTGCCTTCTACTTGAGCCCTTAATATCTGCTGTTCATTTTCCCTCTCCCTCCCAACTCCCCCCTACCTCACGAAACCTTCATCATTCATAAATTAATATTATTTTATCATATGTTGCACTGTCCAAAGTCTCCCCCTTCCTTCTTCTCTGCTGTCCTTCCCCCAGGGAGGAGGCTATTTGTAGATTCTTTTAATTAATTTCCCCTTTCCACCCCACATTCTCTCCACCCTCCAGGCATCGCCACTCTCACCACTGGTCCTGAAGGAGTCATCTGTCCTGCGTTCCCTGTGTTTCCAGTTCCTATCTGTACCTATGTACACCCTCTTATCTAGCCAGATTTGTAAGGTCGAATTGGGATCATGAGAGTGGGGGGAGGAAGCATTTTAGAACTAGAGTTAAGTTATATGTTTCATCGTTGCTACCCTGCACCCTGACTGGCTCATCACCTCCCCACAACCCTTCAGTAAAGGGTGTCC
Organism: Tenrec ecaudatus; assembly: GCF_050624435.1. Lineage (NCBI taxonomy): Eukaryota > Metazoa > Chordata > Mammalia > Afrosoricida > Tenrecidae > Tenrec > Tenrec ecaudatus. The sequence goes on along the minus strand of NW_027457558.1, from coordinate 1,054,364 downwards.
GCTTGGCTACCAATGTGCTGTGAGTCTCCACTCTGCACTCACCCACATTTTCAATGATATGATTTTTTGTTCCTTGATTCTTGATACCGCATGATCCCTTCGACAGCTCGTGGTCACACAGGCTGGTGTGTTTCTTCCATGTGGGCTTTGTTGCTTCTGAACTAGGTGGCCACTTGTTTATCTTTGAGCCTTAAAGATCCCAGATGCTATATCTTTTGACAGCCAGGCACCATCAGCTTTCTTCACCACATTTGCTTATGCACACGTTTGTCTTCACTGATCGTATCAGGAAGGTGGGCACCCACTGATACGATTTTTAGTTCTTTGATGTCTGATAACTGGTCCCTTCTACACCTCGTGGTCAGCCAGACTGGTGTTCTTCTTCCATGTGGGCTTTGATCCTTCTCAGCTAGATGGCCGCTTATTTATCTTCAAGCCTTTAACACCCCAGACGCTATATCTTTTGATAGCCGGGCACCGTCAACTTCCTTCACCACATTTGCTTATGCACACATTTTTCTTCAGCTATCGTGTCGGGAAGGTGTGAATCCTGGAATGCCAATTTAATAGAACAACTTGCTCTTGCATTGAGTAAGTGCTTGAGTGGAGGCCCAATGTCCATCTGCTGACTTTGTACTAAACCTATAAATATATGCACATAGATCTGTTTCCCTACACTCATATAAATATATTTACATATGTACTTTCCAGTCTTTGGACCTCTATAAATACCCTTTGTCACCTAGTTCTCTCCTCTATTTCCTTTTACTTTCCTCTTGTCCCACTATCATGTTCAGCCTTCATTTGGGTTTCAGTAATTTCTCTCGGTTACCTTGCCCTTGCTGAATCCCTACCAGACCACTCACACCCTCCTTGCTACTGATTTTGGATAACTTATTGCTCCCCTGTCCCTGGGTTGGTCAGCACTACCCCTTTGCCCCCTTCTCTCCCACTCCCCTATTCCCCCGGAACTATTGGTCCCCTTGTTTTCTCCTCCAAACTATTCATGCAGTCTATCGTATCTAGATAGGTCTGTAGAGATAATAATATGCACCAAAAATCAAGTCATTGCAAGATAGGCAATGAGTGAGAACACAGCAATGACAACAAAAAGGAAACCAATTACCCATAGAAGAATAAATTAATTTTGGAAGGCAAATGCTTTGAAAATGATGAGGGCAAAGAATGTACAGATGTGCTTTATACAACTGATGTAAGTATGGATTGTGATAAGAGTTGTATGAGTCCCTAATAAAATGTTTTTTTAAGAATAAAATAAAAGAAAAAAATTTTAAAGAAAGAAAAACCTATACATAGATGAAGGTCTGATTTTTAATCTCTAGGCGTGTCCTTCAGTCAGGTCCAATGGGGTACCATGCTTTGGCCCCAGAGTCTGTCCTTTGTACTACCTCAGGGGCTTCCTGCTCTGCTCCCACGGTTGCTCTGCCACACACTTTTAGTGGTTTGCCTCAGTGTCATAGGATCAGTCTGAGCCAGTTCTAATCCTGAGTCTCCAGTATTGTCCCCCTTAGGGCCCTGGGGCATGAATGGACGGTGTGTCTCTTAGTGGGATCAGCAACATTGTCCACTCTGTCCATTGGCTGTTCAGAGCCGGGATATCGTCATCCAGGCCTGATGGGCCAGGATGTGCTCCACTCTCTCTTCCTCCCCCTTCTTTACTCCCATTTGCTCTCATCAAACATGTCCCTCTCTCCTAGATGCACCTTCAGTGCTGTCCTTTGAAGTAAATTCTTCTGGGGGTAGGGGCAGTTGTCCACATAGCTGGTATGGGAGCCCAGCCCTCAGGCCCCTCCACTGGCTCCCCACTCCGTGCGGGCACACTGCATTCATCTGGCACTGGCTTTATATCTGGTCCCTCTTTCCCTGTGGAAACACAAACAATACCCTCCCCTTGGGTGGGACAGTCAGGCACCTTTTCTCTGGAGCTTCCCTCAGCACCACCTTCGGTTGTGTCCATGCCCATGCCCAGGTCCAGGAAAGGCTATGCGCCCTGCAGGATGCTTGGGAGCAGGTCTTTCAGGCCTGGGAACGGAAGCAAGGGAGACGGCAGGCCATGCACCGCAAGCAGCTCTTCCTCAGACAGTGTGGCATCTGGACAAGATCCTGCAGGCCCAGGAGACAGCTGCCCTCACCACACACAGGCACACTGACACCAGGACCTCCAGTCCTCCTGTAGTACCACCCCAATCCCCCTTGCTTCCTGGATCACTGGCTGCTATTCTGATACGGAGCTAGATAGTGTGTCTTCCCAAGTGGCCAAGGGGACTCCTGAGCCTCAGGTCACTCAGGGCCATCTCCTCCCCACACCTGGCCCCGGCCAGCCAAGCCCTACGCGGTTTGGTTGGAAATTGATGGGGCTCCTCCCCACCTCGTCAGAAGATGGGATGTTCCTAACGGCCCCCAGGTTGGAGTGGTCTTCTTCCTCAGGTTCCTTCCCCTCCTGCTCAGCACCCACCTCCCCACCCCTAGCCGCAGGCTCCTTGATGCACCCCCAGAGAGCCCAGGCTGTAAACCAAGGTTCTGGCAGATGTTGCTGTCTAGGGTTCCCTTTGAACCACCATCTGTGCCCCTGATCCCCCCCTCCACCTTGTGTCACCTCCATGGCTGCCCCAGGTCTCCCAGGAAGCCAGTGCCCTGGAGGGCTCTGTGGAAGAGGTGGAGCGGCTGATCCAGAAGCATGGCACCTTCCCGAGGTGCTGAGCACACAGGACAGGGAGGTGATGGCCGGGACGGTCATGGGCGTGACCCTGATAAGGCCGGGGTATCCAGACTGTTGGGGCCACACGGATGAGGTGTGTATGCACACCGAACCTGTGCTGGTGGGTGAGGGATTACCACGTTGCCAGGGGCTCCAATCCAGGGCTGGTGACCAAGCCGAGGTGCCCAAGCACCCAGAAGCGCATGGGGATGGGTTAGGCCACATTCTGGGGACCACAGAGGGCATTTGTATCTGCCCATATCACATGGCCCCTGCTTCCTTCTGCCCAGGAGCCTGGCCAACCCTCAACTGCAGAGCTGAGGGGAGGCCCCTGGGACTTATAGTGAGGGCTATGGGCTGTGAGCCAGCCCCAGCAGGGGTACACTCTGTACTCAGGGCTGGGTCCACCTCCCACTATGCAGGAGGCTTCGCTGAGAGAGCAGGCTACGGTGCTGCCAGGCCCCTGGGTTCAGGGCCTGCTGGGCACGATACGAGAGCGGCCAGCTTGAGTGGAAGCCCTGGGAGAAGGTCAGTGACACAAGCTTCACACCTCTCTGATTACTGCCGGCTTTCTCAGGGCTGGTAGCCAGGTCAGAGGGCACCCCACCTGAACCCCATTTCACCTTTACAAGTGACCTTCAGCCCCACTAGGGGCCAAGGGGCGGCCTGCGGTGGAACGGGATGTGGAGAGTTTAATGGCTTTTCCAGGGGCAAAGCTAGGACTGGAGCCCAGGGCCCTTGATTCTCAGACCCGTGTTGACACCTGTCATCCTGATGGGCAGAGTTGACAGGGCCCCAGGGGTGGGTGAGGGGCGCCTTCCACATGAGAACCCACCCATGGCCCCTGCCCAGCCACTTCCTAGATCTGAAGACTGATGGGCCTGGGCCCTGTTATCTTGGGTGAAAGAAAAATTATTGTGCTGTCCCTGAGCCTGGTCAGCATTTCACTCCTTGGCACAGCCTGAGGGGTAGACGGGGTCACCGCTTGGGGCCAAGGTAGTATGAACATCAGGGCACTCATGTCTCCACCATCACACAGGACAGCGACTGGATCCAGGGGTGGGGCCAGCAGCTGGAATAGCCTGTCCCTCTTGGGGACCACAAAGAGAAGCTGATGCGGTTTCAGAAACACCTGGCCTATGAGACAGAGACCCCATGGAAGGGAGGCAGGAAGGGAATTGACAGGAAGGCCTGGGACCCCTGCTAGGTACTGGTTTTCCATCCAGCAGCCTTGTCCCCAACACCCGCAGTGTCACTGTGCAGACACTAATCAGACTCTGTCACCTGCCCGAGGCCAAGGCCAAGACCAGCCAGGAAGAAAGGATCGAAGAGAACCCTGGGTAGAAGGGCAGAGGCCAAGCCTGTAATGTGCCCGTCCTCCACAGGGTGCCCTTGCTAGAGTCCTGGACCTTGGGAAGGAATTGGAGAGCATGGAGAGGCTGCTGCACAGACACGAGGCCTTGGAGCAGGAGATGGGCCTCCTCCAAGTTCAGGGGCAGGTATGCCACTGGGTCTAGCATTGGGTCCAGGCCAGGGGACCTCTTCTGTGGGACCCTGCAGAGGAAGAGCTGAGCCAGTATACTCCCATGCCAGGGGCCCCTTAAGCACAACCTGATCCCCTTCCTCAGCCTCCGGACATCCCCCATATCCCGGAGCAGAAGGCAGCCCTCCTCTGCCAGAAAAGCCTGGGGTCAGCCCGCAGCCTCGGCCACAGGTGCCAACAGTTTATGGACAGCTGGCAACAGCTCCAGAGCAGAGCCCAGAAGTGGTATGGACACCCTTTGGGTCCATTTCTTCACTCCTGCCCCCCTTCAGCAATCAAGTCCCATGCATCTTCTTGACTCCTTTTTTTAGGGTACAAAAGAGACCTTCAGGACAAACAATGTAAAGAAAACATCGATCAAGTCTTAAAAGAGACCACGACCACACAATGACCCAGACACATCATACGTGAAACAAATCCAGGGAGACTCATATGTGTGTAAGAAAGACGTCTACTGGCGATATCTAAAACAGATGGAAATAGAGTTACCATATGACCCAGCAACACCCCCCCCCCCTTACTGGGCAAGAAACAAACCAAGGTCAGACATCTGTGCTCCAATGTTCATTGTGGCACAGTTCAAAATTGCAAGGAATTGGAAACAACCCAAATTTCCATCACCTGACAATTGGATTAAAAAGCTGGGGTACCTCTACCAGCGGGGATCAACGATGTAATGTCACACCGGAAGTTCTTGGCGCCCCAGCATGGGACTCTGGGCTTCCTGCCTCGGAAGCGCAGCAGCCGACATGCGGGAAGGTGAAGAGCTTCCCCAAGGATGACGCCTCCAAGCCGGTCCACCTGACGGCCTTCCTGGGCTACAAGGCCGGCATGACCCACATTGTGCGCGAGGTCGACAGGCCAGGTTCCAAGGTGAACAAGAAGGAAGTGGTGGAGGCCGTGACCATCGTGGAGGCACCTCCCATGGTGGTGGTGGGCATCGTGGGCTATGTGGAGACACCTCGTGGCCTCCGGACCTTCAAGACGGTTTTTGCGGAACACATCAGTGACGACGAGTGCAAGCGGTGGTTCTACAAGAACTGGCACAAGTCGAAGAAGAAGGCTTTCACCAAGTACTGCAAGAAGTGGCAGGATGACAAGAGTAAGAAGCAGCTCGAGAAAGACTTTAGCAGCATGAAGAAGTCCTGCCCGGTCATGCGCGCCATCGCCCACACCCAGACGCGCCTGCTCCCCCTGCGCCAGGAGAAGGCGCACCTGATGGAGATGCAGGTGAACGGGGGCTCCGTGGCTGAGAAGCTGGACTGGGCCCGAGAGAAGCTGGTGCCAGTGAACCAGATGTTCGGGCAGGATGAAATGATCGACGTCACGGGGGTGACCAAGGGCAAAGGCTACAAAGGGGTCACCAGTCCTTGGCACACCAAGAAGCTGCCCCAAAAGACCCACTGAGGGTTGCGCAAGGTGGCTTGTATCGGGGCCTGGCATCCCGCCCGCGTGGCATTCTCGATGGCCCACGCTGTGCAGAAAGGCTACCACCACTGCACAGAGATCAACAAGAAGATCTATAAGATTGGCCAGGGCTACCTCGTCAAGGATGGCAAGCTTATCAAGAACAGCGCCTCCACCGACTGATCTCTCTGACAAGAGCATCAACCCCCTGGGCGACTTTGTCCACTACGGGGAAGTGATCAATGACTTTGTCATGCTGAAGGGCTGCATGGTGGGCACCAAGAAGTGAGTGCTACCTCTGCACAAGTTCCTGCTGGTGCACACCAAGCGCCGCGCCCTGGAGAAGATCGACCTCAAGTTGATCGACACCACCTCCAAGTTGGGCCATGGCCGTTTCCAGACCATGGAAGAGAAAAAAGCTTTCATGGGACCACTCAAGAAAGACCGGATTGCCAAGGAGGAAGGCGCATAACAGATGGTACAGCTGGTGGGATCAGAATAAAGACTTCTTTTTCAGTTGGGGGAAAAAAACTGTGGTACATACATACAATGGAGTACTACGCATCGCTAAAAAGTAGTGATGAAAGTTTGAAGCACATCACTGCATGGGAAGAACTGGAGGAAAGCATGCTAAGCGAAGTAAACCAAGCACAAAAGGACAAGTACACATTGTGTCCACGGAAGTAAGCTTTAAAAAAATGCAAAAGGGACATAGGGAAAAAGCTACTTTATGAACATTCCTGGGGTGAGGACCAGGTAATATGGCAGGGAGCAGACCAAATTCAGGGATACACATGGTAGACAGATAAAAAGAGGCGGGGAAAGGAAAAGTAATAATAATAATAAATAAATGGGTAGCGGGGTCACAGGGCACTAACCCGCCCAAGTGTGCCACCCTGAACCCGTATATCTCCGATCTGCCTGCCTCTGTGCCTTTGCTTGTGCTCACCCTTTCTCTACTTGGCTCGGTCCTACACCTGTTCTTTTGTGTCTGGCTTATGTCATTACCAGCAGCCCTTCTGGCGTAGTGGTTACGAATTGGACTGTGATCTGCAAGACCAGCAGTTCAAGTCCACCAGCTGTGCCTTGTGAGAAAGATGAAGCTTTCTATGTCTGTAAAAGAGTTACCATCCCCGGAACCCGTGGGGGCAGTTCCACTCTGCCCTTTAGGGTTACCATGAGTCAGAGTTGACTGGATGGCAGTGAGTTGGGAATTTTATTTATTTAATTCCCAGCATGTCTTTTCAAGGTTCATTTGTGACCTGACATTTATCCCCCTATTTTAATGAAAGGACACCACTCCGTTCTAGACCTTGAACTCACTGACTTGGTCCATCCATCTGTCCACGGACTCAAAGGCGGCTTCCACCTTTGGCTGTCGTAACTATAATGCAGTGATGTCCATAATTTAAAAGAAAACATTTTGACATGATGTTTTTAGGGGACACAGTGAGACCAGAGCATTTGTCCCTGCCGGTGAAGGGACTGGAGGTCAATCCTATTTTTTTCCTTCTTTTTTAAGTGTCTCTATTCCCATCTACAAAAGTTGGGCCCCACTCAGGACTGTATATGGTTTCTCTCCTTGAAACAAAATAATCCATTGTTGTGCCCATTACATAGAGGGGGAACGAAGCTTACAAGCTAGTGCCCAGAACCAATAGCCACAAGGCTGGTGGCTGGAGGAGGTCTGTGTGCCCACTGTGGCTGCAGGAGGGACAGAGGGGCCTGCAGGGGGGCCACTGGGCCTCAGAGACCTTCCAGGCGAGGCTACAGGAACTGCAGCAGCTCTGGGGCGAGCTGAGGGCCAACAGTAGGAGGAAAGAGGCCACGCTCCAGGAGGCCTGCAAGGTGGGACTGTGCACGTCCTGGGCCAGGTTGGATGGGATCCCAGGTTGCCCAGTGCCCACTGCTCACCCCACGTCCTGCACCAGGCCCTGCATACGGGGGAGCATCTGGGAGCTGGAGAGCTGCCTGCATCCTGTGGAGGGGGAGCTGCGAGTCCCTGGCAGTGTATAGGACCGTCCTGGGGTGGATGAGCTCCAACTGGGGGCAAACAAGACTCGTTTCAAACACCAGCTCTGTCTCCTCTAAGGGCCCGTGTACAACTGCGACAACACAACATTGGGTCCTGCTGGGGCCCCATTAGCATCTGGGAGGAAGGCTATTTATTACAGGGAATCCTACCTTTGTCCCTTGGTGTTAATTGCATACTCACTGGGTGACGGATTGTATCTGACACGCACCACGTTTGCCGCAGCAAACACCAACACTTTGTCAAACTCTGTTTGGTATTGCTCCATCCCTCCATTATTCTCAGTTATGACAAAAATAATTAACACATTCATATAAAAGCACAGGATGAGGAAAGCTTTAATTTATGCATCTAGTTCAGGGTCATCCCTCTTATCAATATATGACAATCTAATCACGCTTCATTAAAAAGTAGCAGTGAAGCAATTTAGGAAACTGAGGGATTGTCACGAGTCCTGGTTGTGACAGCATGTTTTGTGCACCATGGAAGATAACAGATTTGTCTTCTGTGGTATCTCATATCCATCATCCCCAAACTACCTGCTCTTAGGGGTAGAGAGAGCGAGCTTGTCTTTGAAAAAAGTGCCTGGGTTTGGTAGCTGCTCACAGGATGGCAGGTGTGATGTATTATGAGAACTTAACAAGGCTCTGAGAAGATGGCTATTGGAAGGTCTGGCTGGAGGGCAAGGTCATGGCCCTGAAGGATTCAGGATCCAGAAGTCAAGTCAGAACTGGATGCCAGAGACTTTCTCAATCCAGCCCTCTTTGCCCCTCCCCTAAGGCCAATACATTTCTAAGGGTTATGGATTCTACTTCAGAATCTTTCTCAAATCCAGGGCCCTCTTCACCATTATTGTCTAGACCTGGTCACCTCTTGCCTTATAAATAAAAATATGGGTTTATTGTAAGTCTGGGTCTGTTAGGTTTCTCGGGTGGGAAATGTCTCGGTCCTTGGCTACACACTGGAAAGAAATTCACACCAAAGCCTGGTTGGTAATCCGAGTGGGTTTATATACACGAGAGAAGAAGGTTCCGGCGTTACACTAAACTGAACATGGGCACCCTCATGACACTGCACACCCAGCCCTGCTGAGTGGAAGGCAGAGAAGCAGCTGAAGGGAAGGGGCAGTGGTCTCCAGATTCCAGCCTTTTAAGGGCTTTCAGCCAGGAGGTGTCAATTAAGCTCTCCTGGCTTGGGCTTAGCCCGCATTGGCTTCCAACCTCCCGTAGGGGGCCCCCTAAGCATGGAGAGGAACAACCCCTTGTCTTGCTACCTAACCGGTCTACATTCCTGCATGGCTACATTGAGATGGAACTAGCCCCTTTAGACAGCCTGTGTGGTTCACCAGGAGACACGGGCCCCAGTGTTCCCTGTGACCACCTTAAACCTTAAACTACTGTTGGAATTTATATTACCTGTGTGGGTCTGTGGGCATGGGACGTTTCCATGCCAGAGACCTGAAGTTACACAAATAGGCATCCAGATCAGAACGCATACAGGCTCTAATATGATGCTCAGATGCTTCTCGCTAGGATGAGAATTTAACGAAGTGTGTGAGCAGTTCAGATCTTGTAAGGGAGAACAGGTCAGTAGGGTATCCAGAGAAGAGAGCAAAGGTCAGGGGAAAGGGAGGGGGCCCACAGACATCTGTGCTCTGTGTTTGGCCACAAGACAAGAAACCGGGTCTCCTTGCAAAACAAAGCAGAACAGCAAGTCCCTCAGAACTATGACATTTTTAAACATGACCTATACAACACTCGGCTCTGGGAGGCACCTTGGAAAACCATAAAAGCCCTAAAAGAGGGGCAAGGAGGAAGCCCAAGTCTTTGATTTTCCCTGCTGTGCTTTCAGTGTTGAAATGTCTGTGCACGGAGCCTTTGAAATTTCAGAATCAGAGAGTGGATTCACAAGCCAAGCTCCTGCTTTATTCTTCAATGCATTTTGGCCCAGCTTCTCCTTGGTGAGACATGTAACAGAAATTCTGGACTTAGGAGCCACTTGGTTCTTGGACGCTAGGAGATTTCAGTGGAATCTGAAACAGGGCTCTAACCACCAGCTGGACTGGCCTAGGAAGCCCAAGTATTCAGTCTCCCAAACACCAACCTCCCGTTGCTCTTCATCTGCCTCCACCTTGTTCAGCTTTAGTTGTCCGTGGAAGCGTTTGGCACCCATCTGATGCTTCGGAACCCAGAAAGGAGGAAAGGTAAAACTGGGATTTAAATGAAACAGACTTAAGCAGGACCATAGCCAAGATGTGCCCAGGGCTCCTCGCAGCATTTGTCACCTTCATTTCCCTCTTCGGACTCAGACGTGGCAAGGTTCAGAAACAAGCTTTACCAGAAAGAACAGCTGTGAACCCAGCCTGCTTCCAAGTGAGAAAAAGCCCTTTACACATGAGTTCCTGAGGTCAGCCCAGCCCTGTGCGTCCCCACCCCTCCCAGAGTCCCCGGCTCTCTGGCGAAGCATTAAAGCAAGTGGAAGCAGAGATTTGCTCAGAATAAAAAATCATTTTTCACAATAGCACGGCACGTTCTGGGTGGCAATCACGGCTGCACAAACCATATCCGTCCTCCAGCCATAATGTTGGCGCCTCAGTGACCACACACATAAATTGTGTGGCGAGACTCAGAGCCTATTCCATTTGTGGTCAATTGTTTCCTCCCTCTCCATACTTTGCACTTAGGAGACATGCTCTCTGGAGGTGGTTGAGGCTTGTCTTGTCACCAATAATCATCTCCTACGCCTTGCTTTACAGTCACTAATTTGATGTGTTCACTCAAAGAAATGCCAATAATATGAGGTTTCAGAGGAGAGCTCCTAGAGCTCCCCCAGACAAACTGGAGGCCGAGTGTCACCGTCATTATCCTGAGCTGGGAGGGGGCACTAGTGTTCCGGAAGCTGGGGATCCGTCACTGCCTGCCCACCGCACAGACAGAGCAGGTGCTGGTTATAATTGCTTCTAGACGTCCTGCCACGCTGAGTTGAAAGTGAAACCCGTAAACGCTGCCCGACTACAATAAAACTGGAGTACACAGACATTTCTGCATCATTGCTGGGTGAAAATATACTGATTGGAGTTGGATGAGATGGCAGCAAGTGCCTAAGGAGGGGATGCTGTGGGAACACCAACAAGATGACTGTCAGTCGCTGTTTCCTCCTCTCGTCTGCTTTTCCCCCCACTCTCTTTCAGGAACAAAAGACATGGCAAATATGTAAGGAAACAAATTTGTTCATTTTTAGAGGAGGCTCCCACCCCACCCCACCCCACCCCCATTCACCTCTGGCCTCCTTTGAGCAAGTCAGTAGAACTTTTTTTTTTTTTAAACCTGGCTTCTACTATGGCAATTTCCGGAGTTGCTATGTGGCTGTGTTTAAATGTCGCCTTTGGGATCCAGAGCACAATCCTTGTCACAAAGGCATTCTCCCAGTCCCAAATAGCAATGCGACCTCATTTCAGAAGGTTGTTCTTGTTTCTGTAGACCCAGAAAGGAGTTCAAGCTGTTGATCTTGACCGTGGTTGTCGAGTCAGCTTCTCATGGGCACCTCATGAGAAGCGAAGCAAACTATGCCAGTCTGTGCTATCACCAGGGCTGGGAGGGGAAGCCAACCGTGGAGGGCCATAGGTCGATGTGTGGATGGAGATGATCAGGTCTTTCGTCCTTATTCTATTTCAGTCTGGAAACATCACTGAAGCCTGCTCAGTGTCATAGCAACACACAAACTTTCACTGACAGTCTGGGGCACATTGGCTGCAAATCGAACCCAGGTCTTCCCGGTGAAAGACAATGAGAGATCTACCACTGAAGCACCGTGTCCCTCACCTCAAACCAGGGCAGTCATTTCCCACAGATCTACCAGAGTTCAAACCAGACCACAATGCAGGATGACTGAGATTGCCACTAGAATCTGATACTGATGCAGAAAAACACCTAACTACCATTTTATTGACTCCCACTCATACCGGCCTAATAGGACAAAGAACTGCCCCTTTGGGGTTTTGAGATTTTAAATCCTTACAGTAGCGGTTCTCAACCTGTGGGTCGCGACCCCTCTGGGGATCAAATAACCCTCTCACAGGGGTCAACCAATTCATAACAATAGCAAAATTACAGTTATGAAGTAGCAATGATAATAATTTTATGGTTGCAGGTGACCACAACATGAACTGTATTAAAGGGTGGGGGCATTATGAAGGTAGAGAACCACTGCCTTACAGAAATAGACAACCGCATATTTCTCCCACGGACGGGCTAGTCAGTTCAAACCCCCGACCTTGCGATTAGCAGCTTAATGCAGAGTCCACTACACCACCTGGGCTCCTAATGCTATAATAAGAGATACTATTGTTAGATCTCTCCTGGGAGAGATATACCTCAGGCCTTGGCTTCACGTGAGAAAGAATTCACTTCGAAGCCTGGCTTGTGATTCAAGTGAGTTTTTTGAGAGAAGAAGTTTCAGGTTTACACAGGCACCTCAGGGCCCCTCACGGGGCACAGCCTACCTAGAAGCTGCTGGAGAGAAAGTCACTCAGTGGGCTCCGGGATTCTGCCTTTTTTCTTTTTTTAAAAATCGTTTTATTAGGGGCTCATACAACTCTTATCACAATCCATATATACATCAATTGTGTAAAGCACATTTGTACATTCATTGCCCTCATTATTCTCAAAACATTTGCTCTCCACTTAAGCCCCTGGCATCAAGTCCTCATTTTTCCCCTCCCTCCCCGCTCCCCCATCCATCAAGAAACCTTGATAATTTGTGAGTGGTGATACTGAGAGGATTGTGGGAGGGTGGATTGGAAAGAGGGAACTGATTACAAGTATCTACATGTGACCTCCTCCCTGGGGGACGGACAACAGAAAAGTGGGTGAAGGGAGACATCGGAGCGGTCAAGATCCTGCCTTTTCAATTCCTCCTAAGGGAGGCATGGTTGATGGTCATGGTCAACCCCAATGGCTGGATTGAATTCACCTGGCCCAGATGGGCCAATCCAGGTGTAATGCCCACCTAGGTGTACCACCCCTTCCTGGCCGGAAGTTTGAACCTGAGCATATGTAATGGATGACCCAGTCCCTATGCTAAACCACCTAATAGTATTTGCAAGATGCCAAGCACCGTTCTAAGCTTTTTGTGTATAATAATTCAATTATTCCACTTAACAAGCCTATGTGTGGACTCTATTCTGGCCTCATTTTACAGATGAAAAAACAGTGGCACAGGATGATAAAGTCATGAGCCTAGGACCACACAGTGAGGAAGTGGGAAGGAGAGATTTGGGCCCAGGCTGCAGAGCCCATGCCTTGGGTGCCTACAGCTGCCATGTAGGACACAGAAAAGCATGGAGCAGACTCGGCGTAAGACATTAGGGAGTTGGGAGGATTGTAGCATGAATGTGTGTGCTATGACTTCATGAGAGTAGCTGCTACTCAGATCCAGAAGAGAATACAAGCCTTTTGCAAAAATTATTTTTTCCAAGAGAGGGTGGAAAACTGCATCTTGTGCGAAATCCCCCCAACCTGCACATGTGCATAGCTATTTCAGAAGGTTCCAAACAATGTGTGCTGTGCGGCAAACCAAACTGACCTCAGGGGGAGCTGGTCTGTGGGTTATGTTAGCCAGAAAGTGAGCAGTTTGAACTCACCAGCCACCACTCCAAGGGAGAAAGAGGAGGTTTTCTGCTCCCATGGACTTACAGTCTTCGAAGTGGCAGGGAGCATTTCCATGCGTCCTATGATTAGGATCTCGGAGGGTGAGGGTGGAGTTGGTTGAGACCTGTCTTCAGGGCATTTCCCAGAAGGGCTTCCTGCAGTGGCTCTGCCTTCAGGAATGTCTGATGACCTTGAGGGCAGCAAAGTCCTAAACACACTGGGGCAGTGGTTCTCAACCTTCCTAATACAGGTCCTCTTGTTGTGGTGATGCCCCCCTCCCCCAACCATTAAATGATTTTCTTGCTACTTCATCACTGTAATTTTGCTACAGTTATGAATTGGGTGAGCCCTGTGAAAGGGTCATATGACTCCCAAAGGGGTCGCAACCCACAGGTTGAGAACCACTGCACTAAGGGTGCCCCTCCCAGGCAGCCCTACCAGTGTCTGGTGTGCATAGTTCTGTGAGGTGAGAGAAATGGACTTAGTGTCTGCTTCTGGTGACAGTTGATGCAGGTGGGCTTTCTCCCTATGTCAAATCCCTCTCGAGCCATTTGTCACCACAACAGAGGGAGCCATGCACAAAAAAGCAAGAAGAGGATGCAGCACAGCAGGACAGCAAGCAGAACAAAGATTGAATAAGCACAATTCACTTCAATCATGAATCTGGTGCCCTTGAGATGTGAGGAAGACCCCAGTCTAGTGACATTAGATCAGGTTTAGGGATTGAGTGAAGGGACCCCTCTTGGCTCCCCTCAGCCCCTATTTTGCTTTCCCATTGACCCTGACCCTTGCATCGTGATTGGTCCTTATTCCAGCATGATGGTTGGTTTCATAACCACGGCATATGGGAATGTGTTAGTCGATAGGTTATACAGGCACAGCCTCTGGAATGGGTAAGTGAGGAGGCGATTTGGGCTCACTCATGCAGACCTCTAGTTGTCCTTGACATGACTGGTAGAATGGATCATGTGAAGTGATTTGAGATCGGCGTTGAGATCTGATAGGTCATGCAGACTTCTAGCTGATCCTGGCAGTACCCTATTTTAAGGAAACAGAATGTTTGGCGTTTAAGTCGTATTTGAGCTTAAATTTTGAGCAATAGGCTGTGGCTCACAGTGAGAGTCTATGTGGAGACCCTACATCCATTTTGAGAGGCCACAGATTCAGCCGCCATTGAGTTCTTTCCTACTGCTGACTGGCAGTGGAAAGCTTGTCCCTCAGGCAGTGTGCTTGCGTCCACTCCCCGGGCCAGACTCAAGGATATACGGTAGTGTGCACATCCCAATGAAGGTCCCGCTCATGCTCTCACAGGCCCTCCTGAAACTCCATGAATTGATCTGTCTTCAGTCACAATTTTGTGACAAAGTTGTTTGTTTTCTATGTCTTATTTAAGTTTTCAGGAGCCCAGGTGGTAATGCTGGATAGTGTTGGACTATTAAGAGCAAGGTCGCTGGTTCAAAGCCACTAGTCATTCCACAGGAGAAAGATGAGGTTATTGCTTCCTGTAAAGGTAGCAACTTCAGGATCCCTACACAGAGTCACTATGAGTCAGAGTCAGCAGGACAGAATGGGTGTCATTTTATTTAAGTCACTGTGGCTGTGGGTCCTTCCGACACCATTGTGGCCTCATGCGGATGCTCTCCTTCATCCAGAACAGCAGTTTGTGCCTTTTTCTTGTGAAAACTTAGCAAAGGAGTTCCTAATAAAATATAGTTGAATTGGGAGTCTTTTCCCCCTAAAAACAAAGTAAATACATAAATAGAAACGAGACTATGGTGCTAATAACCAGTTGGAGAGTTGAGAGAGCTAAACTCTCAATCCTGATAGAAACCCATTGTGACTGAGCACCTGCTCAAGGTCATCCACAGCCTATGAGGTTGAGCCTATGTGTTGGGGAGTAATTGTGTACATAAAGTTAACAATTTATCTTTCTAAAGATTCTGTCTAAAACTTACTTTAATTAATAAGTTTTCCCCTGGGCTAGGTAAAGTTCAGGGAGTTTAACCCCCTAGTATCCACCCCCTCTCAGCATTCATCATGTTAGGCCAGAGGAGGCAAGTCACACCCACTACCCAGGGAGCACTGCTTCCAAAAGCACATTGCCTGTGCCGGGGCAGAGGGGAGGTACCCGGACCAGAAATGCTGACAGAGTGGAACCAGAGAGCTCAGCCCCCAGCTTCCCGAGGGAGCAGCTGTGATGATTCACTTCTGAATGAATATGTTTAAGCAAAGGCCAAGGGCATGACTTGGGCAGCACGAAAAGCAGATGTGCAGAGGTTGTTCACTGCATTCCAGAAGTTGACACACTCTCCGGAGGCTCCTTGGCTCAATGGCAGGAAGTCATTGGTGGCTTCCACCTTCAATCCCAAAATTTCACTGCCGTCCAGTGGGTTCCAACCACAGTGACCCTATATGGAGTGTTCAAGACTGTAAATCTTCATGGGAGCCAGCAGTCTCATTGTCCCCCTTGGGACAGGGAGCTAGCAGCCTGTTTTGCCACCAGGGCTCCTTCCTCTCTAATTCTGGATCCATTCCCTCCGAATATCCTGCCCTGCCTTTGTCTCGGCTTCTTAAATGCGTTCCATGCTGCTTATGTTAGTCTGGGTGCATTCGAGAAACAAATCCACAGAAACACGTATGTATAAGAGAGTTGCATGTAAAGGGTGATTGCACATCAAGAAAACATGCTCGCATGTGCTTATGCACCCGCTTTGTCTTCAGCGATCATGTCGGGGTAGGCTGGTGTGCTTTTTCCATGTGGGCTTTGTTGTTTCTTAGCTAGATGGCCCCCTGTTTATCTTCCAGTCTTTAAGACCCCAGAAGCTATATCCTTTGATAGCAGGGCACCATGGTGCTTAACTACTACACCACCAGGGTTCATTAGCATGTGACTTATCTCCTGTCATTCACACTAGATGCTCAAAATAGCAGGAGACCAGGTTTCTCCTTTGTGGCCACACCAGGTACTGACAGAACCAAGAACAGAGACACAGTTATATATCTTGACTATCATTTGCATATTATATGCCAGGAATCCCTAGAAAGTGTCTTGGAATTGTTCTACTCTGGTTCATATTTCACACACCCTCCCAGTTTCCATACTGACTCAGCCAAACCCCTAGTAACTGATTTGCACCTCCTATCAACTTGGAGAAAACACCCTATGTCAGACATAGAAGTGGACATACTTGTTACCCAGAAAACCTGTTCAGTGTTTTGAGGGCGGCTCAGCAAACAAAATGGGCACAGTGATTAAGCATTCAGCTGCTAAAACAACGGTCAACTCTGTAGTGGTTCTGCAAGAAAAGGATACGGTAGTTGACCCCCAAAAGAGTTACAAACTTGGAAACCCTACGGGTATTTGTATAGGGTCGCTATGTGTTCCAGTTGAGATGATTGTCATAGGTTGGGTTTGGTTTAACCCGTCTTACTGAGTATATACATACTCCTTCTTTACACGTGATCAGTTACTTTAGAGGAAAAAGACATGCCTGTCCCAGAACAATCCAAGGACTGGTAAAGGCAACACCCACAAAGACACTCCCTCTGCCTGCCTAAATCTAAAATGCTGCCCATAAAACACTCTGCCTGGTAATATGTGGGCAGCACACTGGGGAGGTGCAGCAAATGTGTGTTGAATGTATGAGGCCATTTCATAGTTTGGTTGCACAATCAGGGTGTCTGTCATAAAGCCCATCTCTTTGACTCCACCTCTCAGCAGAGATGAACACAAGCTTCCCGTTTTGTTCTCGGCAATGTCCTTGTCAAATAAAAGTTCCTTGTAGATCAGTAACTTGCCACAGAGCAAAAGATATGGGAAGAGGCTCATCTTTCTCCTGGCTATGAAATAGAATGGCAAGCCCTTCCCTTCAACACACACACACACACACACACACACACGCATGCACACACTCGCGCGCACACACACCCCTGCCTTACAACTACATTCGGTTGATTAGCAAACAAAGCTCTACAACCCAACTATGTGTTTTTCATCTCCAGAGGAATGACGGACTTACATACCCTGCATTGTCTTTTTTTAATGGAATTGCCCCAGTTCTCCTCACCTTTCCTTAGATAGTGCAGTGAACTATTAGATGACTGCAGGTATTGAAAACTAGTACTGATTTCCAGTTTGTGTCACCTTTGGCTTTGAGCACCCTCCACTTCTCTAGAAAGCTTTCCATTGCTTTGGGGAAATTTTCTCTCTCTGAATTTATTATGTGAGGGGGGTAGGGTAATAATCAATGTGCCTATGGAGGACTATCCTTCATGACCTAAACTCACTAAGGGGCAGTGCCTGCTGGAGCATCAGGTTGGAGGAAGGCTTATTAACAACCTGCATTATACAGATGACACAATTTTGCTGGAAATAAGAAGGACTTGATTCACTTGCTGATGAAGATGAAGGATTAAAGCCTTCAGTTTGGATTATGACTCAATGTAAAGAAAGCCCAGACCCTCACAACTGGACCTATTGATAACATCATGATAAATGGAGGAAAGATCGAAATTGTCAAGGATTTTGTCTTGCTTGAATCCACAATCAATTCTCATGGAAGCAGCAGAGAAGAGAACAAATGATACATTTCACTAGTCAAATCTGCTACACGAGACCTCTTTAAAGTGTTGAAAAGCAAGAGATTACTTTGAGGACTGGGGCGGGTTGACCCAGGCCATGGTATTTTCAACTGTCTCATATTCATGTGAAAGTTGAACACTGAATAAGGAAGACCAAAGGAGAATAGATATATTTGATTAGTAGTGATGTAAAAGAGTAATGAATGTACCATGGACTGCCAAAAGAACAAACCCATCTAACTTGGATGAAATACAGCCAGAATGTTCCTCAGGGCAAGGATAATGAGACTTCGCTTTAACTTTGACATGTTGTCCGGAGAGATCAGTCCCTGGAGCAGGACATCTTGTTCTGGAAAGTAGAGGGGCAATGAAAAAGAGGAAGGCCCTCAACAAATGGGATTGACACAGTGGCTGCAACAATGGGCTCAAGCTTAAGAACAACTGTGAGAATGGTACAGGACTGGGCAGTGTATGATTATGTTGTATGTATGGTCACAATGAATCCAAACCCTCCCTATGACACTGAACAACAACAACAACCACCTGACTGAATCCTCTGGGAGGACTCTTGAATGTGAGAAAAATGGAACGAAGCCAGAGGAATGATTGGAGGATGTCTTAAGTTCCTGTCTTAATCTCCTTAACCAAAAATTATCTAACAAGTCAGTAGTCTTAAAACACTTTTCCCCCTGCTTTGGAGCTTACAGGTTCACATTTGGGGTGCGACTCTAGGTCAGGGTCCTTCTTTGTGGATACCAGAAAGTTCCTTGGCATTCCTCGCTATCTTTCTCCCCGTACTGTGTGTTACTGGGTCTATCCTGGCCTTTAACTCAGAAGTGTTTAGGTTTAGGCTCAAGCCTATTCTCATATGGCCTCATTTTTTAACATTTTATTAGGGACTCATACAACTCTTATCACAATCCATACATATACATACATCAATTGTATAAAGCACATCCGCACATTCCGTGCCCCAATCATTCTCAAAGCATTTGCTCTCCACTTAAGCCCTTTGCATCAGGTCCTCTTTTTTTTCCTCTCCCTCCCCACTCCCCCCTCCCTCATGTACCCTTGGTAATTTATACATTGTTATTTTGTCATATCTTGCCCTCTCCGGAGTCTCCCTTCCCCCCCTTCTCTGCTGTCCATCTCCCAGGGAGGAGGTCACATGTGGATCCTCGTAATCAGTTCCCCCTTTCCAACCCACTCACCCTCCACTCTCCCAGCATCGCCCCTCACACCTTTGGTCCTGAAGGTATCATCCACCCTGGATTCCCTGTGCCTCCAGCCCCCATATGCACCAGTGTACAACCTCTGCCCTATCCAGCCCTGCAAGGTAGAATTTGGATCATGGTAGTTGGGGGGAGGAAGCATCCAGGATCTGGGGGAAAGCTGTGTTCTTCATCGGTACTACCTCGCACCCTGACTGACCCATCTCCTCTTCTAAACCCCTCAATGAGGGGATCTCCAGTGGCCATACGGCCTCATTTATATTACAAAAGAACTCCCTTTTTTTCAAACAGGATCATGTCCACCAAGGTTCAAATTTCTCACATATTTTGAGGGGGCTACAGATCAATCCATAATGGTTCTTTTGGGTAGCTGTAACAAATGGCTACCAATCGAGTGACTTAAACAGCAGGCATTTGTTCTCTCACTTTTCTGAAGGGCAAAGGGTTAAAATTAAGGTGTGGGCAAGATTCATTCCTTCTGAGAGCTCTGAAGGAGAATCAAAGTAGCCCCTCTCTGCTTTTGGTCACTGCTGCTAATCCTTGATATTTCTTGGCTTATAGATGCACTGATCCAATCTCTGCCAGTGTCTTCACACGGGGTCTCTGTGTGCCCAGTCCTCTTCTTATAAGAACACACCAATCAGTGCATGTAGCATCCATCTGAAATCTAAACCCAGAAAGATGGAGCTCTTGAAATCCTTAACTAAGCACATCTGCCAAGACCTCCTCTCCAAGTAAGGCCATAGCCTCAGGTTCCATGTGAACATGAATGGGTGTGTGTGAATGTGATTTTTTTTTTAACAATTTATTGGGGCTGATACAATTCTTTTCACAGTTCATACATATACATACATCAATTGTATAAAACACATCTGTACAGTCTTTGCCCTAATCATTTTTTTCTCTTTTCTTCTTTTACATTTTATTAGGGACTCCAACAACTCTTACCACAATCCATACATATACATACATCAATTGTATAAAGCACATCCATACATTCCCTGCCCCAATCATTCTCAAGGCATTTGCTCTCCACTTAAGCCCCTTGCATCAGGTCCTCTTTTTTTCCCCCCCTCCCTCCCCTTTCCCCCCTCCCTCATATGCCCTTGGTAATTTATACCTCGTTATTTTGTCATATCTTGCCCTATTCGGGGTCTCCCTTCCCCCCTTCTCTGCTGTCCCTCTCCCAGGGAAGAGGTCACATGTGGCTCCTTGTAATCAGTTCCCCCTTTCCAACCCACTCACCCTCCACTCTCCCAGCATCGTCCCTCACACCCTTGGTCCTGATGGTATCATCCACCCTGGATTCCCTGTACCTCCAACCCTCATATGTACCAGTGTACAGCCTCTGTCCTATCCAGC
Organism: Tenrec ecaudatus; assembly: GCF_050624435.1. NCBI lineage: Eukaryota > Metazoa > Chordata > Mammalia > Afrosoricida > Tenrecidae > Tenrec > Tenrec ecaudatus. Next base: position 1,033,840 of record NW_027457558.1, on the reverse strand, counting down.
CCTGCAAGGTAGAATTTGGATCATGGTAGTTGGGGGGAGGAAGCATCCAGGATCTGGGGGAAAGCTGTGTTCTTCATCGATACTACCTCACACCCTAATTAACCCATCTCCTCCTAGGCCCCTCTATGAGGGGATCTCCATTGGCCGACACTTGGGCCTTGGGTCTCCACTCTGCACTTCCCCCTTCATTTAATATAATATATATATACACATACATATATACATATACACATATATACACATACATACACACACTTATATCTTTTTTTTTTTTTTGCATGATGCCTTATATCTGGTCCCTTGGGCACCTCGTGATCGCACTGGCCGGTGTGCTTCTTCCATGTGGGCTTATTTGTTTCTGAGCGAGATGGCCGCTTGTTCACCTTCAAGCCTTTAAGACCCCAGACACTATCTCTTTTGATAGCCGGGCACCATCAGCTTTCTTCACCACATTTGCTTGTGCACCCATTTGTCTTCAGCGATCCTATCATGGAGGTGTGCAGTCACTGATATGATTTTTTGTTCTTTGATGCCTGGTAACTGATCCCTTTGGGACCACTCGATCACACAGGCTGGTGTGTTCTTCCATGTGGACTTTGTTGCTTCTGAGCTAGATGGCCGCTTGTTTATCTTCAAGCCTTTAAGACCCCAGTCACTATCTCTTTTGATAGCCGGGCACCATCAGCTTTCTTCACCACATTTACTTGTTCACCCACTTTGGCTCCAGCCGTTGTGTCGGGAGAGTGAGCATCATAGAGTTCCAATTTAATAAAAGAAGGTATTCATGCATAGAGGGAGTGTTTGAGTAGAGGCCCAAGGTCCTTCCGCCACCTTAATACTTGACCTATAAATATCGACACAAAGATCTATTTCCCCAACCTCCTATATATATTTGCATGTACATGTCTTTGTCTAGACCTCCATGAATGCCCTTTGACTCCTAGCTCTTTCCTCCATCTCCCTTGACCTTCCTCCTGCCCTACTACCATGCTTCATCGCCACCTGGGCTAGAGTATACCTCTTCTCTAAGCAACCTTACCCTCGATCATTTCCCATCAGGCCTGCCACTCCCCCTTCTCTACCCTTTGGGGTCCCATGTTTTTCCCTTGTCCCTGGGTTTTTTAACATCACTTCCTTACCCCCCCCTACCCCCCACCCCAAGTCCCCCCGGAACTGTCGGTCCCGTTGTTTTTCATCCAGATAGTTCATCCAGCCTGTCCTATTCAGACAGACCTGTGGAGTCACTAACATGCACGAAAACTAGACAGAGGAACACAAAGCAACAGTATACAACCAGACAACAAAACAACCAAAACAAACCACTGAAAAAGAACAGAACAAAACAGTTCACAAGAGAAAAGCTTGTAGTTAGTTCAGGGACCTTTGCTGGCCCTTAGGAGCGTTTTCCAGTCCAGTCTGTTGGGGCACCACGCCCTGGCCCCAAAGTCCACTTTCAGCATTCCCTGGGGACCTTGCCACTCCATTCTCTTGCTGTTCCGCTGCACTCCCCCAGTGATTTGCCTCGGTGTGGTGGGATCAGGTCAGGTGCAATTCCCACACTGTGTCTCCGGTGCTGTCCCCTGTATCGCCCTTAGTCACTGAGGGGCATCATGTCTCATAGTAGGGCCAGCCATGTTGTTCTCTCTGTGGACTGGCTGCTCTACTCAGGAACATCATCATCACGGCCTGGTGGGCCAGGCTGTGCTCCACTCTCTCCTCCTGCCCCTTCATCTGCTCCCGTGTGCTCTGATCAAATATGTCCATCTCCCATAGCTGCAGGGTCAATGTCGTTTGGAACAAGTTCTTTTCGGGGGAGGGGCAGGAATCCACTTAATTTATGGTGCTGGGCCCAGCCTCCCAGACCTCTCCACCGGTTCAGTCCTCCACGCCGGGATATTGCATTCACACCTTGCGACACTGGGTTGAAGTCTGGTCCCACTTTCCCTGTGGAGATATAAACCATACCCTCCCCTTGGGTGGATTAATGCCCCATTTCTGTCATGCTGATTGTACTTACCTCATGGGATTCATGTTGTACCTGTCCCTTTGGGTCTGGCTTACCTCGCTTAACATAATTCCTTCCAGCTTTTCCCATGAAATAACGTGTTTCATGTGCTCATCGGTGCTTTTTAGTGCTGCATAATACTCCATTGTGTGTATGTGCCAAAGTTTGCTAATCCACTCGTCTATCGATGGAAACTTAGGCTGTTTCCAAGTCTTTGCTATTGTGAATTGTGCCGCAATAAACATTGGAGCGCATATGACTGGTCGTGTTTTATTTGCTGCTTCAACCGGGTATATGCCCAGTAGAGGGATGGCTGGGTCGTAAGGTAGATCAATTTCCATTTTCTTTAGGTATCGCCAGATTGCTTTCCACAGTGTCTGTACAAATCTGCATGACCACCAGCAGTGGAGGAGGGTTCCTATTTCACCACAGCCCCTCCAACACTTGTTGCTCTCTGATTTACTGATCTGAGCTAGCCTGAGGGGTGTTAGGTGGTATCTCATGGTTGTTTTGATTTGCATTTCTCTTATGGCAAGGGACTTCGAGCACTTTCTCATATATTTATTGGCCATATTGATCTCCTCTCTAGTGAAAGTTCTTCTCATTTCTTTTGCCCACTTCCTTAGGGGGTTAACTGTTTTCCTCTTTTTGCAGGTCATGATGGTGTTGTAGATTTTAGTAATGAGCCCTTTGTCTGACGTGTCATTACTAAAAATCTTCTCCCAGTCTGTGGGTTGCCTTGTCACCCTCTTGGCAAAGTCTTTCGAGGTGCACAGGTGTTTTATTCTTATTAGATCCCATTTGTCGATTTCCAGATCACCTGTGTGTGTCCCCTTCCCTGTTGCAGTGAGCCTATGTGCTCCCTGGGCCAGTGCTCTGAGATTAGTCCCGATTCCCTCCTTAATGGTCCTGATGGTTTGGGGTTTGACTTCTAGATCTGTGATCCACCTTGAGTGTATTCTTGTGCATGGGGTGAGGTAGACGTCTTGTTTCAACTTTCTACATGTGGATATCCATTGTTTCCAGCACCACTTATTAAAGAGGGCATCTGCTTCCCACTTGACGTTTTTGGGACCCTTGTCGAAGATCAGTTGTCTATATGCTGATGATTTTACTCCTGGGCTTTCTATTCTTTTCCACTGGTCTGAGTGTCTATCATTGTGCCAGTACCATGCTGTTTTGACCACTGTAGCTGTGTAGTAGGCATTAAAATCAGGTAGGGCGAGTCCTCCAATTGTGTCCTTCTTCTTGAGGAGTTCTCTGCTAATTCTGGGTTTCTTCTCTCTCCATATGAAGTTGATGGTCAGTTTTTCCAATTCTTTGAAGAAGGTTGATGGTAATTGGATTGGTATAGCATTGAACTTGTAGAGTGCTTTAGGAAGAACTGTCATCTTTACTATGTTCAGCCTACCTAACCATGAGCAGGGGAGCTTCATCCATTTGTGAAGGTCACTTTTGGTTTCCTGTAATAGGGTTTTATAATTATGCTTATATAGGTCTTTAGTATTTTTTGTTAAGTATATTCCTAGGTATTTCAGTTTGTTCTTGGCTACTGTGAAGGGTACTTCCCTCTTAATCGCCTCTTCCATGGCCCTGTCCGATGTGTATAGAAACCCTACCGACTTCTGTTTATTGATCTTGTATCCTGCTACTCTTCCGTATTCCTCTATTGCTGTAAGTATTCCAACTGTGGAGTTTTGGGGGTCTTCAATGTATAGGATCGTGTCATCTGCAAATAACGATAGTTTCACCTCCTCCTCTCCCAACTGGATCCCTTTGATGTCCTTCCGCTGTCTTATGTTGTTAGCCAGAACCTCCAAAACGATATTGAATAGAAGAGGGGACAGGGGGTATCCTTGTCTTGTACCCTTTTTCAGTGGTATTGTTCTTGTCTTTTCTCCATTGACTATGATGTTGGCTGTTGGTCTTTCATAGATAGCTTGTATGAGCTTGAGGAACTTACCTTCCAATCCTATCTTCATGAGTGTTTTGATTAGGAATGGATGCTGGATGTTGTCAAGTGCTTTTTCCGCATCTATGGATATTATCATATGGTTTTTATCCTTTTTCTTCTCGATGTGGTGTATGATATTGATGGATTTTCGGATGTTAAACCATCCCTGCATCGCTGGGATGAATCCTACTTGGTCGTGGTGAATGATATGTTTGATGTTCCTTTGTATTCTATTGGCCAATATTTTGTTAAGGATTTTTGCATCTATGTTCATTAGAGATATTGGTCTATAATTCTCTACACCTGTGGGGTCTTTTCCCTGTTTGGGTATCAAAGTAATGCTGGCTTCGTAAAATGAGTTTGGGAGCTTGCCGTTCTTTTCTATGTTATGGAATACTTTGTGGAGGATCGGTGTCAGCTCTTCCCTGAATGTTTGGTAAAATTCTGCTGTGTAGCCATCTGGCCCTGGGGCCTTTTTCCTTGGTAGGTTTTTGATGACACTCTCTATTTCTTCCTTCGCTATGGGTTTGTTGAGGTTCTTGATCTCTGTCTCAGATAATCTAGGGAGAGATTGTTTTTCTAAATATTTATCCATGTCTTCCAGGTTTCTGAATTCATTAGAATACAAACCTTCATAGTACTTTGTGATTATCCTTTTTATCTCATTGGGGTCTGTTGTTATTGCCCCCGATTCATCCCTCATCCTGGCTATTGATGATTGTTCCTTTCTATCTTTGGTAAGCTTTGCCAGGGGAGTGTCAATTTTATTAGTTCGTTCATAAAACCTGCTTCTAGTTGCGTTAATCCTTTGCATTGTTCTTTTGTCTTCCCACTGGTTTAACTCCGCCCTGATTTTTATTATTTCTTTTCTCTTGCTATTGGAGGGGTAGTTCTGTTGACTCTGTTCTAGTTGTTGGAGGTTTTGTGTTAACATATCTGTCATACGCCTTTCTTCTTTTTTCATGTATGCATTCAGTGATATCAAGCTACCTCTGATAACTGCCTTTGCAGTGTCCCATAAGTTTTGATATGTTGTATGCTCGTTCTCATTAGTTTCTAGAAATTTCCTGATATCCTCTCTGATCTGGACCTTAACCCATTCATGTGGCAGGAGATCGTTGTTTATTCTCCAATTGGTGGCCCTTGCTTTTCTGGGTGCCCTTCTATTAATCTCCAGCTTTATGGCATGGTAGTCTGAGAAAGACGTCTGGATAATATCTATGTGTTTGAATTTACTCAGGCTGGCCTTGTGCCCCAGCATGTGATCTATTCTTGAGAAAGATCCGTGTGGATTGGAGAAGAATGTGAAACCTTTTGCTTTTGGATGAAAGGCTCTATAGATGTCTATCAGGCCCTGTTGCCTAATTACATTGTTTAGCTCTCTGGCCTCTTTGCTGAGCTTCTTTCCCTGTGACCTGTCTTTCTCTGATAGTGGAGTGTTGAAGTCCCCCACTATTATTGTTGTTTCCGTGATTTCTTCTGTCATTTTTTTAATAGTTTGTTTGACGAAATTTGCCGCACCATTATTAGGTGCGTAAATATTCAGTATGCTTATTGCTTCCTGGTTTACTGAGCCTTTGAGCATTATGTAATGTCCCTCTTTGTCTCTTTTTATGTTTTGGATCTTGAGATCCATTTTGTCGGAGATTAAGATAGCCACTCCTGCCTTCTTGGAGTTACCATTTGCTTGGTAAACTTTCTGCCAGCCCTTTATTCTCAGCATATGCTTGTCTGCTTGCTTAAGGTGTGTCTCTTGCAGGCAGCAGATTGATGGGTTATGTTTTCTAATCCAATCCTCCAGCCTCTTTCTTTTAACATATGAATTGAGCCCATTTGTATTCAAAGTGATTATTACAATCTCTGGCTTCATGGTTGCCATATTCTGTTTTGTGTTTTGGGTCTTTGCCTATCTTCCTTCATATCAGTGTACTGCGTTTGAGTGGAGGGTTTCTATCCTGTCCTCTTTTCCATCTGAGACCGTGTTGTCCTGGTACGTGTTGCTGGCATGTTGGCTTCTAGCTGGAGATGGGCTATATGGTGGTCTCCTGGTGGTTCTAGTTGGAGCTTGATCTTCTGGCCATAGTGAGTCAGCCAGTATGTTCTGCAGGGTCGGGTGACTTGCAGTATATTTTTTGAGTTCTTCCTTGTCCTGGAAGACCCTTATCTTACCCTCTATCTTAATGGATAACTTGGCAGGGTATAGGATTCTGGGGGAGGCATTTTCCTCTTTCAGTTTTTGGAAGATGTTGCTCCATTCTCTCCTCCTCTTCATGGTTTCTACTGATAAGTCTGAGCATAACCTTACCTGCGCTCCTTTGTATGTGACTGTCTTCCTTTCTCTTGATGCTCGTAGAATTTTCTCTTTTTCCTCTAAGTTGGATAATTTTACAATTATATGCCTTGGCGTGTTCTTCTTGGTGCTTAGCTTAGCCGGCGTCCTCTCTGCTTCATGTATGAGAGTCGGATTCTCCTTTGTTAGGTTGGGGAAATTTTCTTCCAGGAATTCCTTTGCTATCTTGGCGGTCGATTTGTGTGTTATGTTGTGTTCCGGTAGACCGATTATTTGAATATTATTCCTCTTCATAGCATCTGTCATTGATCTCAGGCTGTCTTCTGTTTCTTTAATTTTCCTATCTGATTGTTTTTCTCGCTTGCTTCGTTTGGTTTGAGCGTCCTCGAGTTCACTGATACGGTTCTCAGCCTCCTCATGCCTAGATATAGCTTCTGTGACCTTTTGTGTGGCCTCTGCTATCTCCTCTGTTAGTTTCTGCAGTTCCTTTTGGTGGATAGTATTCATCCCCTCTATTGTGGACTTCATCCCCTCTATTGTGCATTTCATCCCTTCTATCGTTGCATCCTTATTTTGGTTTGCTTCTCTTAGCTCCTGTATTACTGCAAGCAGAGTTCTGAAGATTTCCTTTTGTGGCTGATCTATATCTGTTTCTTCTATGAGTGACGTTAGGTCTGTTAAAGTGCCTCGTTTTTCTGATTTTTTTTGTTGGGAGTGATGTGGTCTGTTGATTTTTCCTTGATCCTTTAATAGGCCCCATGCTTCTGGGAGACAGGAGTAACCTTATTGTGTGGAGGCTCAGGCCACTGTGCCGTCTCCTGGGGTGGCTGGGGCGGGCTGCGGCAGGCTTAGGGCTGGCACTGGGGACCCAACAGGGCCCCAGGTGGTGAGAGCTGGCTGGAGCTCACTGATGGCTCCTCAGAGACTGCAAAGCCGAGACCCAGGCTCCACTGCAGGTGGAGTGTTTGATCTGCCCGGGCTGTGAGCGGGCGCGGGGAGGCCCCTTGGATAGCTGCGCAGGCAGCTGCGGGACACTGCAGGGAACAATGGTGTTCGCTCTCCGCCCTTTTGGCGCAAGACCGCAGGTGGTAATGGCGCCGGCAAAGGAGGCTTGGCGCGAAACCGCAGGGGGCAATGGCGCCCTTCCTCTGCTCAGGCTCAGAGTCACTGCCGCCGGGGTCCCCGCAGCACCCTGGGGAGGGCACCTACTCTTGTGCCTTGCGCAGGGAGGGGCCCTTGGTGGGCAGACTCAGCAGCACGGGGCGCAGCGCTCCACGGAAGCTCAGGGTCCAGAACAGGCACGGGTTGGGCTATGGCTCCCGTCAGAGGGAAGTGCTCAGCGCAGGGTCCCCGCCAGGAGTGGAGCTGGCGCTAGGCTGCCAGGGGCTGGCGGGGGCGGGCGGGGGTGAGAGGCCAGCGCACGGAGGGCAGGTGGAGAGGTCCGCGGCAGCGGTGCGGGTGGATGGTCCCCCGTGGGGGTCGCCAGACAACCCGCGGGTCCGCTCCCCTGAGCTTGGATGAATGGAGGGAGGGACGTGGGCCCGAGGGCAGATCGCTGCCCTGTGGGGAGAGGGGAACTGCGGGAGAGAAAAGCTTCTCTCCCAGTGGGGATCCGCAATAGGGAGTGGGGAGTGGGCCGCTGGAGTAGGCAGGGCAGGCAAGCGGCTCTGGGCTGGCGTCGGGTTTGGGGATGGAGCCTAAGCCGGTCACCAGTGAGCTCATGGCAGCTTAGTGGCCAGAGATGTCCCACTAGTCCGGTCCTCTTTCACCTAGACCCCTGCTCCGGACAAATACGTGGGGTAGGACTGGGGTGCTGTCCCAGGGGGATATTTCACTCACCAGACTCTTACTATTCAGCTACCTGGTCGCCAATCCCGCTTTGTTTGGAGGAGCTCTCAGAGTATGTGGGTGTCCCTGTAGGCCATCTTCCCCCTCTGGAATGTGATTTAATGTACTACAGAGGGCACACTTTGGCCTCAGGAGGAGTGTTTCGCCAGTACCTGCTTCACAGCCCTGAGATTGCCCAGGCATTTGCCACATTTTCTTGTCTTCCCACCATTTATCCACCATTAGGCCTTTTTCCCTAAGTTAGTCAAGTGTCAGTTTCTGTCACTTGTGATCATGACCCTCCCTCCCGCCCAGGTCACAAATTTAAACTGATACAGGCGGTTTCTTTAATGGGCACTATGTTATCCTGACTAGAAAGCATTGCTAAGGAGGGAGGATGAATCAGTGAGAACCCGCTTGCTTCATCTAGCTTCGGGGCAGTCCACAGAGGATTGATCCCTGAGCCACTAACGAATTTTGCAACTGTCACAGAACAATGCAAATAAGTAAGATCCACATCTGCTGAACACCATCATGAGGTCAAACTGTGTTAAATAAATGCCTGTTTCAAGGAGCGAGTAAATCCTAAGGTAAGGAGTGACAGGGCTTTGTTGGCATAAACCCAGCAAGGCATTATGGGTCGGATGTTAATGAACTCATGCTCCTGGGCCTCACAGAGCCCCAGCTCAACTGCTTCAGCTTGTTGACAAACTGAACTCAGGGTACCCGGAGAGAGCACTACCATTTTGATGAACAGGGTTGGTTGGGGATGATGCTTCCTAACTTGCATTTTAATATAAATTTGATGCTTCATCTGAGCAATGTGGAAAGAGCATTCAGATAAAAGAGAGGGACAAACATCAAGTGACCAGAGGATGAAACTTCTATCTAATCTGTGCCCACTGGAATTGCTTTGTGGGAAGGTATTTTTTGGGGGTGTGGGGTTGTTCCCCTACCCTGCTCCAAGCCTTCCTCCTCATGCCCACCCCCACCCCAGCATACATCCTACTGGGAGAATGTCTCTGAATAATGAAGTTTTAATAAATGAAGCTTTAATGAGCCTGATAGTCTGCCTAAGACCCCTTCAAACTGTAGTCTTTCATTTGTATTCTTCCTTCCTTTTTGAAGAAATGAACCTGATGGCACGTAATATGTTTCCTTTCCAGGATGAGCTGATAGAGCCTCTCGCTGCTGCAGTGGGAGGTGAAACATTAAAAGGCCCTCTGTGGCCATGAGACATGCCGACTCTCCAAGAGACACTGGGCAGGTTTGCTGAAGCTCCTCAGAATTGACTAGTGGCCCTGGTCCACCCATCTCAACCAACCCAGTCTTCATTTGCACTGCATGACCTCTCTGAGCTCCAACTGGATGCTTCATTTGAGGATGACAAAGCCTCTATTGTCTGAGAAGATGCGCAGACATGTGAACTAATCAATGCTCCCCCTGTCCCCGGGGAGTGTGACATTCTCCCATCATGACCCACCAGCTTCCCTGGAAATTCCTGTCTTAACTCAGGCACTTAATATCAATGGTGTCTCTGCTTCCTTCCTTCTTGCACACACCCCCCCCCCCAGGCATTAACTGTCATCCTTCCTCTCCCTAAAATATACTTTGAATCTATTCACTTCATGCCATCCCTACTGCCCCAAGGTGTGTCTTGCATTGACTATGAAACTAGATTCTGTATCCATTTTCCAGGGCTGTCAAAACAAAGCATCGTAAATCAGGTGGCTTTTAAGAGCAGTCCACCACCTGTCTATCAGTTCGTGGTGCAGTGTTAGCTAGAGTGTTGCTGTGAAATTGGAAGCCGTGCCACCGATATGACAAACCCCAGAAGGGTCAGCAATGATGGTCAGGCTTCAGTGGAACCTCGAGCCCTGTGGTGCTCAACCTTCCTTTAATACAATTCCTCATGTTGTGGTGACCCCCAAACATAAAATCATTTTCCTTGCTACTTCATAACTATAATTTTGCTACTGCCATGAATCGGGTGACTCGTGTTAAAAGGTCGCTGGACCCCAAAAGGGGTCACAACCCACAGATTGAGAACCACTGCTCTAGCCTAAGGCAGACTAGGAAGAAAGACCTGGTGATCTACATCCAAATATTAACAAATGAAAGCCTTATGGGTCACAACAAAATATGGTCCTATAGAGTGCTGGAAGATGAGCCACTGACCTGCACACAACAGCTACAAAAATAGACTCAAACACACCAACAAAGGCCTGCTGAAGTCCAAAGCCGTAACAAACCCACTGCCCTCAAGTCCATGCCAACTCATAGCGGCCCTATAGGACAGGGGCGAACTGTGTATTAGTCTGGTATGCTAGAGAAAACTCGAGGGAGACTCATGTGTATGACAGAGAGTTGGTGGTTTTTAAAAATCATTTCCCTATTATTTAATCATTATATTAGGGATTCATACAACTCTTATCACAATCCATCCATCCATCCATTATAAAGCACATTTATACATTCATTGCCCTCATCATTGTCAAAACATTTGCTCTCCACATAAGCCCCTGCACCTGCTCCTCGTTTTTCTCCTCTCTCCCCACTCCCCCCTCCTTATGAACCCTTGATAATTTTATTGGGGGCTCATACAACTCTTATCAGTCATTCCATCCATCCATCCATCCATCCATCCACCCATTGTGTGTCAAGTACAGTTGTACATGTGCTGCCCTCATCATTCTCAAAACATTTGCTTTCTACTTGAGCCCTTGGTATCAGCTCCTCATTTCCCCACTTCCATCCTCCCCCCCCCCTCATAAATTCTTGATAATATATAAATTATTTTGTCATCTCTTACACATCAAACATCTCACTTCCCCCACTTTTCTGTTGTCCGTCCCCCAGGGCAGAGGTTTTATGTAGATCCTTGTAATCGGTTCACCCTTTCTACCCCACCTTCCCTCCACCCTCCTGGTATTGCCAATCTCACCACTGGTCCTGAAGGGATCATCTGTCGTGGATTCCCTGTGTTTCCAGCTCCTGTCTGTACCAGAGTACATGTTCTGGTCTAATTCTACCTTATAAATCCAGAGAGAGAGTTTTATATCAAACAGTAATTGTACATTAAACAAACGTCCCAGCCCAGTGCAGATCAAATCCATAAGTCTGATATTAGCCCATATGTCTCATACCAATCTATAAATTCCTTTTCAGACCCATAAAACATGTGCAGTGATGCTGAATGTAGGATAATCACAGGCCAATGGGTGGAAAGTCTTGTGGATCCAGTGGCATTGTAAGCATCTCAGTGCTGGCAGCGATCTCTCTGAGGCTTCTTTGGCTTCAGAGGTCTGGTCGCATCCATTTGGCTTGCCTTCTGCAATGTCTCCCAAGGAGTAGCAGAGAGAGAGAGAGAGAGAGAGAGAGAGAGAGAGAGAGAGAGAGAGAGAGAGAGAGAGAGAGAGAGAGAGGTGTCTTCCACCTCCAAGGAGGAAGTAGCAGATTTCTCAGAGTTCTCAGGAGAAGGCTATGCCCACATAAAAATCTCACTGACTATCTCCAGATTGGCAGCCTAGACTCCACGCCTACACTCCTAATCCTTAACTTGACACAAGATTAGGTGACTACCACAGGCTCCTAATCCATAACAAGCCCATTTATTTTTTCCCTGCATACCGACACCAATCCAATACCCAAAGCTTTACCCAATGGGTGGAGATCTACTTCTAAAACATGAATATAGAAAAATCGCTTTCGCTTGAAGGCTCTCAAGGAAATGCTCACTGAAAACTCCATTCCTATTATCTCACCTCCCCCAAATTAGTCTTCTTCTGGGCTTTCAGTCACACCAAGATCTCTCCTGCCCCAAGGCCTTTACATGCACTGTCACCTCTTCCAAGCCCTGAAGTGCCAAGTTCAAAGTTTCAGTTAATCTCCCTGATCCTGAATTTTAAGAACTGTGTGTGTGGGAGGGAAGGGGTTGGGCTGTTTGTTGAACTGCTGGGTTTTGGAGCCATTTGTTATGCAACCTCATTTTGTCAATGACTGGTTAATTAATGCAGCATTCATTTGCCCTTCTTCCACTCACAGCACATGGCTTGTATCTTTGGGATCACTCTTCCACCATGCTCCATCTCCATGCTTCTGCTGGCATTGACCCAATCTGCCAGTTCCAGGCCTGGCTAGTCAGGGCATGACTTTCCTCTGTCCAAAGGGACTGGGTCAGACTCAGTATGTGACTCATGCTAGGATAATGATATCTAACCCTAAAAAATGCCCCAGAAACAATTGCCCCATTGCCAATGAGTCCATTTTGAATCATAGAAGGTCCCTGTGGGGTTTCTCAGACTGTAAATATTTATGTGAGCAGAAAGTTCCATCTTTTTCCCTATGAGGTAGCTGGTAGGGTAGCACTGCCAACCTTGCAGCTAGCAATCCAATGCTTACCTGATAGTACCACCAATGATTAGAAAACAAAAGAGCCTCTCTCTAATAGAATTCCTGAGCTTCTAGATAAAACTACAGCTGTCATCAGGAAGCCTGCGTGAAACTCAAAAGGAAACAGCACTGAAAGGGAAAGGTTCAAACTCTGATGGTATCAACTGAGTGCCAGAACCCAGCTATTCCTGATGCTCTGTCCCCAGACCTACAAATTCCATAAACCTACCCATTAATTTCTTCTCCTGCTCCTTCCCTTCTCACGCCCCAAGGTACTTTGACTTAGCTTTGAAGGCACTCACAACTTCACGGGTTCTGCCTTGCACAGGTGACTGCTTGCTTCCAGTTCAGTCCTGACATTGTCCCTATCTTTAGCCATGTTAGGCTTGGGTCCTAGAGCTTTCCTTTGCTTGTCTCCCTATTGCTCTTGTCCTATGAAGTCTGTGGCTTTATCTATAAGTCTAAGTCCTGCCCTTTCGCTTTCGTAGAAATCTGTCTCTGTATCTTGGCTCGTGGCAGGTTGTGTCCTTCAAAGATGACTGTCCTAATGTTTCACATCGTACATTCTCTCTCAAGATGAGTTTGTTTTCACTTTTCCAGAAACAGGGCCTGCTTTCCCTCTTCCTTGCATCTTGGCAGGCCTTTGACTATGGCAGAAGTGTTGCTCTGTGACTTCCACCTGGTCGTATTGGGTTGTTCACCATTGGGACCCTGTCAGGATATTGCAAGGAAGACCAGGCCAAATGAAAATGTCACATATAGGGTTCTTCTTGAGCTCCAACCAATAGAAGTATCAGTCGTGTGAGGGAGTGAGTCTTAAGAGAGCTGCAGCCTCTGTCCTTTGAGCTACCCCAGCTAATGCTTGATGAAGCCAAAACTAGTGTCCTCACTGAGCTCTGCCCAGATTGCAGATTTGTGAGCAAAATTGATATTATTATCATTACTTTAAGATGTTATTTGTGGGGATACTTTCTGTTAGCAGCAGATCATCAGAATACTGCCTAATCAGACTGCATTGCCAGTTTTACTCTCTCTCCCCATATATATGTATATGGATATATATATATATATATATAGATAGATATAGATATATAGATATTCTCCACACATGTGTCAGTTGGTTGTACTATAATGGTTTGTGTATTGTTATGATGCTGGAAGCTCTGTTCCCTGAATTTCAAATAACAGCAGGATTGCCCATGGTGGACCGGTTCCAGTGAAGCTTCTAGACTAAGACAGACAAGGAAGAGGGGCCTGCCAGTCCGCTTCAAAAAATTACTGAAAGAAAACCTTATGGATCACAAGAGAACACTGACTGACTAATGTGTTTTGGACACACTATCAGTGGACAATTGCTAGAGGAAGACATCATATTTGATGAAATAGAGGGACATGGAAGATCCTTATTGAGGCAGATTGACCTAATCGCTGCAACAATGGACTTCAACATTCAGGAATGTGTGACAATTGTGCAAGATCAGACAGCACTCCATTCCATTTCATATAAGGTCTCCATGGATCACAGTAGACTTGATGGCACTCTCTATGTGTTGTCTTCAGTGACTTCCCATAGAGCTGCTCTGCCTGGCAGCCTCTATTCTTCATGCTTCCAAATGGGGAGCACAACAAGTCCATAGTCACTGATATTCCCCTCAATCCCCAGGTCAAGTAAGGAGGCATGAAGCTAGCTAGGTTGTTCTCTTTGCCTTGTCTCTCTTCCTTTTCCCCTCCTCCAACAGGGTAGAGGGGGTAAATACTTACCTTGCAGTTTCGAAGAGAATTTCTCCCACACCAAAATCTTCTCCTTCCTCAAAAGGCACATACATGCTTTTCTCCTTGTTTTGAATTAAAATGGCAGATGGGATGGTAGGAAAGAAGATGAACTAGTCTAACAGAATGGCCAAACAGATTTACCTTCCACATAAGAATGCAAATAACTCCTCAATCTTGTTATAGAGTCATGATATGATGAGCTCCATCAAAGCAGAGTAGAACACCACGGAGGTCAGACCAGAAAGACCATATTGAGTTGGTTTTGTATGAGAGATTCTAGTTGCTAATTATACTTTTTATAACAGACAGATGGCAGGTATAGAAGTCCAGACTTAAAATGTCTTTATCTAATTGCCTGCCTAAATATATATTTGCAATATGGTCTTCAAAGGGAATACTTTCTTTACCTTAAATTCCATTTCTTTTTCCGCTCTTTTATGTAATTTTATTGAAGTATCATTGATGTACAATAAACCATAGTGTGTTTTGCTCTTTGAGGTTTTTAAAAAGAATCCTTTTATTGGGGGCTCCTACAACTCTTATCACAATCTATACATACATCCACTGTGTACATTTGTTGCCATCATCATTCTCAAAACATTTGCTTTCTACTTGAGCCCTTGGTAGTAGCTCCTCATTTCCCCTCCTTCCCCCTCCCCCTCCCTCATGGATCCTTGATAATTTATAAATTATTATTCTGTCCTATCTTACACTGTCTGACATCTACCTTCACCCACTTTTTGTTGTCCCTCCCTCATGGAGGAGGTTATATGTAGATCCTTGTAATCAGATCCCTCTTTCTACCCCACCTTTCCTCCACCCTCCTGTTATTGCTACTCTCAGCACTGGTCCTGAAGGGGTCATCTGTCCTGGTTTCCCTGTGTTTCCAGTTCCTATATGGACCAGTGTATATTCTCTGGTCTAGCCAGGTTTGTAAGGTAGAATTGGGATCATGATAGTGGGCGCAGTAGAATTTAGGAACGAGAGGAAAGTTATATGTTTCATCGTTGCTACACTGCATCCTGACTGGCTCATCTCCTCCCAGCGACCCTTCTGTAAGGGGTTGTCCAGTTGCCTACAGATAGATTTTGGATCCCCTAACTGTACCCCCCTTCATTCACAATGATATGATTTTTTTGTTCTTTCATGCCTGATACCTGATCCCTTCTACATCTTGTGATCACACAGGCTGGTGTTCTTCTTTCATGTGCACTTTATTGGTTCTGAGTTAGATGGCCACTTGTTAACCTTCCAGTCTTTAAAACCCTAGACTCTTTATCTTTTGATAGCTAGGCTCCATAACCTTTCTTCACCTCATTTGTTTATACACCCACCTTTTGTCTTGAGTGATTGTGTCGGGAAGGTGACCATCATGGAATACCAGTTCCTTAAATTCCATATCTATAGGCTTAAGTCTTACCCACAGGAAGCCTACTTTTATTTTATCCCTTGTACAAAATCTTGCAATAATTTTCTCTTTTTGGGTAAGTCCATCCTCAATCACTTATCCTTTAACATTTACAAGAATTTATCTGTAACCAACCCCATTTACATAGTCTCATTCATGCTATTTCCACAATAATTGCTAATAACCCTAATTTTTAGAATCGGCAGAAAGCATCAGCATCAATATCCCATTGCCACTGAGTTGATTTCAACTCATGGGTACCCTATAGGACAGAATAGTATTGCCTCATGGGTTTCCAAGGCTGAAAAAAAATCTCTTTATTGTGAGATGGGAGAAAGTTTACAGAATACATCCGTTTTCCATTTGACAGTTCACACATATTTTGCTTCATGATATTGACTGCAGTCTGCTCAACGTAATATCACTATCGCACTTCCTCCTTGTATTTCCTGTTTCCATTCCCCCTTCTTTCCTGACCCTTCTGAACTTTATCTTTGAATAAATTATATCCTTTTGATTCAAATAGTTGATTAGTGTTACTTTTTACCTTATACATCTACCTATTGTTTGGCTGAAGATTGAGCCAAGGGAGTGAGTTCCGTTCCAGATCTGAAGGTGCCTAAGGACAACAGTCTTGTGGGTTCCAAGAATCTCTCTCTGAGCAATACCCCTGAACTTTTAAAATAAGTTTAAACTTTGTTGCACATATTTCTCCTATCATATCCCAAAATTCCAAAGCAAACTAATTATCATTGTGTTGAAGCTGACTCATAGAGACCCTACAAGATAGAATAGAACTTCATTCTTTGATTTTCCAAGGCTTAAATCTTTACCAGAGCAGACAAACTCATATTTCTCACATGGAGCAACAGATAGGTTAGAACCACTTACTTTGTGGTTAGGAGCTCAATGAGGAGTCCACTCTGCCATTAGAGCTCATCTAGAATGCTATCCAGGATTTCCTAATGCTATCCCTCTCAGATCAGTTGGTAGTGGTAATAAATGTAAATCTTAAGGGGGTCAGACTGCCACATCGTAACTCTTCCTTGGGGAAGATGGTGGGTTTGAACTGCTGATTGATTAGCCCTTAAGTGCTTAATTACTGCCTCACCAGGGTTCTCCTTAACATCAGAACAGTGGACACTTATTGGTTTATCTTGCTGGTCTCTGTTCCCTAAAAATTGCACTTCATCCACAGGGTTTTCTTCCACAACACACAGCTGCTAGTGTTTTTGGTTTGTTTTTCCACATGACTTCACTTTCCTGGTCAAAACTGATTTTTCCAGGGCTAAACACACAATGAAAACATAGCCATATATGCACACTACAAAATTTGAAGTGAGACAGCAAGCTATTTGTTGAGTTTTTTGAATGACAGAAGTCTACAAGGCAGTGTTATGATACAGGAAACAGTGAGTTTTGATGTCCGGGATCTATGCTGGGGGCCCAGTTGGCACTCCGAATGACTATTCAAAGTGATGGTATGAATTCTCCTCTTCCATGACCTACACATATAATAGATATAACCACTAAGTCCATAATTTGACAAATGTCTTGTGTGATTGAGTTTGGGTTCCCCATAGGATTCGAACCTGAGACAAAGGTTTTAATTAAGCCATTTTGGGGGAGATATCAATAAGGAAATGGGAAATAGAAAAGGGAAAGAAGGCAGCCAATGAAAAGTACATTATCAAACAATTTAAAACTGTGAGCAACTGGAAGTCAATCTTACTGGAGACACTGTAGAAAATCCACTAGTTATTCTGCCCAGAATGTGAGGGAGTGTGGCTATTTGTCCAACAACTCCTATGGGTCATTGGTTAAGGGTTACTCCAGGAAGCAAGAATTAACTCCACAACCTCCTAAGCCATGCATGCTCAGGTACAGTGGTCTACAGAAACTAGAGAAAGCAAGAAGAGAGATGTGCTGGCCATTCGGAATTAGGCTAGCATACCAAGTTGTCAGACATGTCAGGTTCTTGCACTATCATAACTTGTGAGATATACCACTGGTATTTCAAACACAAGCATAGTTACCCGTGGTGGAAAATTTTCAGAAAAGCTTACAAGCTAAATAGACTAGAAAGAATAACCTGCCAATCTACATCTGAAAAAAATAGTGGTGTTTGTGGAGCACATTGATAGCAGTGGAATATTGTTTCATATAGTGCAGGATGATGAACCCCTCAAGTTGGAAGACACTCAAAATATAATTGGGGAAGAGCTGTCTTCTCAAAGTAGAGTTAACCTTAGTGGTATAAAGTTTTCAGGACCTATATTTGTTGATGTGGAAATGACTCAAAATCAGAAGAAACAGCAGTACTGCAATAACCACTAACAAGAAGATGGGATGCATGAAATATGGATCTAGAAAAATTGGAAGCCATGAAAAAATGGAACACATAAAGATCAAACACTCTAGGTGTTATTGAACTGAAATAGACGGGTATTGGCCATTTGGAATGTCATAATAATATGGTTTACATACCAGAGTAACAAATTTGAAAGGAATGGATGACTTTCATGTTAAAAAAGAGAATGTTTCAACATCGATTCCAATGTTCACCATTGTTAGGTGTAGGATATATTACACCTACAAGGATGAATAATTAATAAAGTTATTATTCAAATTTACACACCAACCACTAATGCTAACAATAAAGCCATTGAGGATTTTTACCAACCTTTTCAGTCTGAAATTGATGAGACATGCAATCAAGATTACTGATGACTTGAATGCAAAAATTGGACACTAAGGAGGAGGATCACTAGTTAGAAAATAGGGCCATGAGGATGGAAGCCACATGGGAGATCTCATGATAGAATTTTCCAATAAGGATGGCTTATTGATTGAACATTTATTTTTCAGTGATGTAAACAGTAACCATAGACATGGATCATGTATATTGGATAGAAATACACAGGAATTAAATCAACTACATCTGTTGAAATAAACTACTATATATACTCGAGTATAACCCAAGGCAACTAATTTTACCCCCCAAAGCTGGGGTGCTTTTTCAGCATAAAAAATGTGCTGAAAAAAACTAGGCATATACTCAAGTATTTACGGTATAAAGAAGTTTAATATCATCAGTCACGAGACTGGAGACCAACTGTGGAACAAACCATCAATGGCAAATTCAACTCGAATTCAAATAAAATTAAAACAAGTCCCCAAGAGTCAAAGTATGAATTTGAGTATATCTCATCTAAATTAGAGGATACTTCAAGAAGAAAGTTGACACAGTGAACACAATTCACCTGAGATGATACGAGTTCTGCAATAATATCAAGAACATCATAAATAAAGAAATTCAAAGATAATTAAAAAGATAGAAACTAATGAAAAGACAAAATGGATGTCACCTTGAATGTGGAGTAGCTGAAGCCAATGAAAGAAATGATGAAGTACGAAAAAGATAGAGAGAGAAATATAGAAATAATTGATGAAGTAAAGATGCTGAATAAAGAAGCTGAACATAAAATTTCAAAGGGGAATTCAAAAAGATGGAATAAAGAATTATATGAAAAGGTGCAAAGACCTGGAATTAGGACAGCAAAAATGAAAAGCATGTGCATTTCACTAGCTGAAAAAATGGAAGAGAAATTCAAAATACAGAATTACACAGATAGCATCAAAAGAAGATGAAAGGTATTCACTGACCACATGAAGCCCAGGCTCCACAGCGCTGAGTCCAGAAGACCAAGATAGCATAGGGTTCTCACTGCAGATTGCTCTGGAAGTGCTCACAGTAGTAGGCCCTGGATCAACTGGGGAAAATGTAGAACTCAAAATAAGAAGACTAACCTTAGGATATGATTGGCACTAGTGGAATTCCCATTTGACACCTGACCTCACCTCCATGGCTCAACTTTCAGCCCCCAAATAGGAGACCTATACTGTCAACGATGTACAATTCAGAGCCCAGAATTTGTCAGGGAGTTACTCAGAAGGCAGGAAGGAATGGGAATGAAAGACCAATGGAAACGGCAAACAAAGGGAGGGAATAGGAAAAGTAGTATTGCATTGCAGGTATTGCAATCAATATCATAAAACATTGCATGAATTGTAAGGAAAATCAATTTACTCTGTAGATTTTCCCTCACATGACAATCAAAACAGTGTAAAAAGAAAATAAGTCATATGACCGAGTACACTGGTAGATCTTGCTGAAGACCAATTTCCAGTGTTAAAAGATGTCACTTTGAGGAATAAGGCACAGCTGAGTCCTAGTGGTATAGTGGTTACAAACATAATGCGTCAGAACCAACCCAGTTGAAATAGTCCCTTTGAATCTTAAAATGATAAGAATGACTATGCTGACAATGACAAATTCAAAAGAATGTCTCTTTCATCCTCAAAAAGAGCATTTTTAGATCTATCTTGAAGTGCAATGCTGCCTGTGACAGAATAATATCTATCTTCATACACAAGGAAGGCCGGTTAATAGAACCATTATTCAAATTTTCTTACAAACCACTAAAGCCAATGAAGAATTGTACCAACTTCTATAGTCTGAAATTGATCACACATGTACTGAAAATGCATTAATAATTGTTGACAATTGGAATGCACACATGGAAACAAAAAGGAAGGAAGAGTAATTAGAAACTATGGCTTTGGGGATCGAAAAGAAGCTGAAGACTGCATGAAAGAATTCTGCAAGAGCAATAATTTCCTCATTGCAAACACCTTTATTCAACAACAGGAGCAGCATATATACATGTGGAATACACAGGGATGGAATTGATTAAATCTGTGGGAAGACATGATAGAGAAGCTCAATATCATTGAGACAACATAAGACCAGGGGCCAACTATGTAACAGACTATCAATTACTAATATGCAAGTTCAAGTCAAACCTGAAGAAAATTAAAATAAGAACGCAAAAGAGCCCAAATACATCCTATATTATATCTATGGTCGGCTGGGGTTTCTAGAGAAACAAACCAGTGATACTGATACATGTAGAAGAAGGAAATTCATATCAATAAAGAATTTTACATTAAGAAGTCCACACAACAAGAAACCCCAGTCCAACTCCAGCCCATAAATCAGATGCAAACTAGAGGCCCTTCCAGACTCATGAAGCTGTTGGAGGAATAGCCCAAGAAACAGGAAAACCACAGGTTGGTGGAGGCAGAGTTGGGAGAATCCAAAGTCAACAGGCAGTTGGCAGGCCACAGACAGCTCTTAGGGTCAGCATGTTTCATGGTGATTGCCATCCCAAGAAGCCAGACGTAGGGTCCAGGGTCTTTTCATCAGGAAGAAAAAGAGTGAGCCCATACTCCACAGTCTACTTATAGCTATGAAATAGGTCACACCCCCAAGGAGACTGTGACTTGCGCCTTCTGAAGATCCTGGTCAAGCTATATTGACACCAAACCTTACTATCACAATATCTCACCTGAATTTAGAGCCTATCTCAAGAATGGTTTGGACATATTGAACATTAATGATCAGCTACCAGAAGACTTGTGAAATAGCATCAAGATCATCAATCTTTTTTTTTTTTGTCATGTCATCTGTGGCTATTTATTTATTTATCATAAATCATTTTATTGGGGGCTCCTCAAAAAGATCATTATAATACAGTAAAGAAAGAAAATACTACAGTGCATATCAGAGGAGACTGTGAAACTTGCTCTTGAACCTAAAGCAGCTAAAGCAAATGGAAGAAATGATGAAATAAAAGAGTTGAACAGAAAAATTTGAAAGGCCAGCTTGAGAAGATAAAGTAAAGAATTATATTGTAATGTGTAAAGACCTAAAATTAGGAAAGCAAAAGGAATGAGTACGGTCAGCATATCATATATTGAAAGAACCGAAGAAAAAATCCAAGCCTAGGATTAAAATGTTCAAGGATTATTTATCAAACTATTGAATGATGCAGGGAGAATCCAAAGAATATGGACGGAGTATACAGAGTCTCTGTACCCAAGAATTAGTTGAGGTTCTACTAGTTCAAAAGGCCAAGAGGAAGTTGAAGCTGCAATGTAAGCATTAGTGAAAAGCAAGGAAGGGATAGGAATGGAAATATTTCAACACGCTCATGCATTGATAGTCCATGTCAAGAAATTTGGAAGATAGCTATCTGGTCAACCAACTGGAAGTGATTAATATTTGTGTCCATTCTAAAGAAATATGACGCAACAAAATCTGCAAATTAATTTAAAATAACATTAATATGACATGCAAGTACAATTTTATTGACGATAACTTTAAAAGTAGTTATAGCAATATGTCAACAGGAAGCTGCCAGAAATCCAGGCTGTATTAAAAGAGGGCATGAGGCAAGGTATATCAATGCTGATTTCAGATGGACCTTGGCTGAAAGCAGAGGATACAAGGAAAATGCTTACTTATGTACTATTGACTATGCAGAGGATTTTACTGTGTATCATAACAAACTTTGGGTAGCATATGAATACATATGAGAACAATGGGAATTCCCGTACATTTAATTGTGCTCCTGTGGTACCTGTACATAAACCAACAGGAAGTGGTTCGAATAGAACAAGGGGATACTGCGTGGTTTAAAATCAGGAGAGTGTGTGTTGTGGTTATATCCTTTCACCATATGTGTTAGACAGGGTTCTCTAGAGAAACATAACCAGGACATTTATGATTTGATAGATAGATAGAACACGAAGGAATATAACAGCTAATTAGTCCACATAGCAGTACAGAGGACTCAGTTTAACTCACTTCCATGCAACAGTAAATATGGCAGTACAGCCAGGCAGCAAACTGCAGAACTAGGTAAGGCAGCCACACACTGGTCTGGTCACCAGAGAGCAACTGAGAGATAGGAGTGGCTTGCTGAGCCATTTATCTCTTTGCCCACTAATCAAACTGCAAACTTATTAATCCCACATGTTCTTATTGGCCATGTTGGCACTATAAACCTACCTATCTATCACACTATACTTATTCAAATAATCTGAGAAGCTGCTCTGTATGAAGAAGTTGAGTCATCTGGATTGGAGGAAGAATCATTAACAATCTGTGTTATGCAGATGACCCAATCTTGCCGGCTGAAAATCAATAGGCCTTGAAGTACTTACTGATAAAGCTCATATAGTACACCTTCAGTATAAATTAGTCTTCAACACTAAGAATACAAATGTCTTCTCAACTTGACAAATATAAACACACAACATCCTTAAAAATAGAGAAATGTAGCTAAACTATTTTACTTGGACCCACAATCAATACTCACAGAAGCAGCAGTCAATAAATCAACGTATTTCATTGGAAAAATCTGTTGTAAAAGACCTCTTTAAAATGTGAAAGAGCAAATGCTTTACTCTGGGGATTAGCAAGTTATGCCTGCTTTTAGCCTTGATATTTTTAATCACCTTAGATGCATGTGAAAGGAGTCTTAATTTCAGTGTCTGGTATGGGTTGAATGACTAACAGCAAGGTTGGTGGTTCAACCCACTTGCTGCTCCACAGAAGAAAGAGGAAGCTATTTGACCCTGTAAATATTTACAGCCTTGGAAACCCTATATGGTCACTATGAATAAGAATAGACTTGATGGTAATATTTGACATATGCATGTGAAAGATGGACCATAAACAAGGAAGACTGAAGAAAATATGATGCCTTTCAAATATGATGTTGTAAATAATATTGAATATACCATGAATGCCCAGCAGAACAAAGAGGTCTGTCCCGGAAGAAGTACAGCCAGAATGTATTTTAGAAGTGAGGATGGTAAAACTCCATTTCATATATTTTGAACATGGTATCAGGAGAAATTAGTCCCTAGAAAAGGACAAAATACTTGGTAGAGCATCATCAAAAAACAGGTAAACCCGGAATGAGATGGATCAACACAGTGGCTGTAAAAATAGGCTAAAATATGACCATTGTGAGGATGTCCCAGGACTAGAAAGGCATTTATTCTATTGTGCATAGGGTCACTATAAGTGGCAGTGCGTGAGATTTTGTTGATTAACAACACTGGGATATGAGCAATGTCCCCATGGCATATGCTAAACTGTCACCATGCTGGACACAGTTGATCTTTGTGGCTTTAGAGGGTAATTATTTAGAGGGTTATGATTCCACTGAATTTTTTTCTGTGTATTCAAACTATTCCATCCTAAGATTCCACAGATCTATCCAAACCAAGCTCACTGCCATTGAATCAATGCTAACTCATATCGACCCTACAGGACATGGGTAAAATTGTACCTGTGAGGTTCTGAGACTGTACCTCTTTACAGAGTAGAGTCCCATCTTTCTCCCGAAGAGCAGCCGGTGATTTCAAAATACCGACCATGCAATTAGCAGCCCCATGTGTAACCAAGAACTATTCAGGGAAGCTAGAGGGAGAGCATGAAAAGAAATGAGTAGTTGAGGTGGTTGGATGCACATCCATCCCTTTGTTCTACTCTCTATGACTTTTTCTGAGTTCATTCAAACTGTAAATTAAGACACAAAATAGAATTCTACCCAACCCTGCTATATGCCTCAACAGTATCCATTTTTCTCATTCTTACTACTAATAGAAGCTCAATTTTGTTTAGGGTGATAATGCACCTACTTAAATCGCTCACTCCTAGGCTCCCTTGCAGCTATGCATGAGCATTTGACCCAGTTTGGGCCAAATATGTGTAGGTGAAAGACACTGAGTAGGACTCCCAAGAAAGTTTTTGTTGTTGTTTAAGGCAAAGCACTTGTCTGGCATAACCCATTTCATTTTTGTCCTTGGCTCTTCTGCTGTCATGCTCCCTAGTCAGAATATTGAAAGATGGGAGAGTCACATAGGTTACATGAGTTTGGCAGACCAAAAAGCATGCATTCTCCTATATGCAAGATGAGTCCCTGAGCAAATACGCCAGACCTAGGCTGCCGATTTCAAGATTTACTATTGTATAAGACAAACCCCTGTGTGGTGCAAAGGGTTAACACAATTCACTGCTAAGCCAAAGATGCCTTGGAAGAAAAACCTGGCAATCTACATTTAAAAATTCAGCCCTTGAAAACCTCATGGAGCACAGTTCTACCCTGAATCATATGGGGTAACTGTAAATCAGAATCAATTCAGTGGCAACTGGTTTGGTATTTTTGGTGTTAATATAAGAAAAATTAAGCTTTTGTGATTAGACCACTAGAGTCGGTTTGTTTTTTCCCATGTAGCCAGAAGCAATTTGGACTGATAGAGAAATAATTAAAAGAATGTAGAGTTAAGTAAGCGTAATGATTATGGAACTAATCATTTAGCAATGGGCTGCTAACCACAAGGTCAGTAGTACAAATGCACCAGTCACTCAAGGGGAGAAAAGTGAAGCTCTCTGCTTCTGTAAAGATTTACAGTCTTGGAAGCCCTATATGGGGTTGCTATAAGTTGTAATCACCTTGATAGCATTGTATTTGTTTGAGTTTGGTGACTAGTATGTAAGCTTTGAGTGGGTAGTAATAGATACTTTGAATACTATTCTTAGCACTATAGGTATTATGTCTTTTGCAAATGGATAAACGAACAAAAGCGATATTCATTTTGTGTTTTCTGTAGTTTGCCTTATTCTTCCAAGAAGATTCCTCAAGTGTTAAAACCCAGTCTTCTCTGGCATACTTGAATAAAAGAATAACTGATAGACACAGACTTGAACCCTGGCCTGTGTGATCTTGGGTGTGTCACTGTTTTTCAATCCATTTCTCATCTGTGAACTGGGGATTACACATGTAGCCCACAGGGTTGTTTTGGAGATTCAGAGTAATGTATGTGTCTTGGATTGAGTGCCCTTGCATGCCGAGCTTATTCCTCAGGCCTGGGTGCAGGGAGTCTATTTGAGATCTGATGGCAGGGAGTGGGAATAGGAAAGCAGACGCAAGACTGAGTTAGGGGGAGAAGCAATCACAATGGGAACGAGGTATTGAGGCTTTTAATGTAGGATACAGGGGCTTGATTCCCCCAGGACTTCTGAGCAACATGGGTTCTGTCCTAGAATTGCCTACCAGAAACAGGAGGCTGGGCTCTTCTTCGCCTGTAGTGGTGTTGAGCATTCCTCCTAGTACGGTGACCTCTCCTACCTTCCTGGGTTTGGCTTTCCATGCCTTTGAAAAGGCTTCGAGGCAGAAGGACATGGAGAGCTGCGTGCTGCACAGTTGTGATAAGACACCATTTCAGCAGGAGCCTGCACTTACATAGAGCCGTTCGCCACTGCTATGATGGATATCAGGAGGAGCCCTGGAAGTGCAGTGGTTACAAGTTGGTTTGCTAACTTCAAGGTCAGCAGTTCAAAACTACTAGCTCCAAGGAAGAAAGATGGGGTTTTCTATTCCAATAAAGAGTTGTAGTGTTTGAAACTCGCAGGGGGCAATTGTACACTGCCCCACAGGATCGCTATGAGTCGGTATTGACTGGAAGGCAGTGAGATGGTGTCAGAGATGGGTCAAAGGAATGTGGCATGGCAACCCTAAGAATCTGCTACAGAACCATAAAGTGCCTGGGATAGATGAGTTTATTGTGCTTGACCTTTTAAAACCATCAAACTGGCAACAGTTTAAAAGACAAACATACCAAGTGTCATTGGAGATCCGGGGAAAGCAGAGAAACACTGCTAATGATGCAGGTTTGCTGCACAGCAATCTGGCAGAGCTTAGTGAAAGCCCATTGAATGTACCCTAGGACCTAGTGAGCCCCTCCTGGGCGTACAACCAAAGAAGCGCAGTCACTGAGTTGACTTTCATTCCTCATGACCCTATCAAACAAAGCTGAATGGTCCCATGATGTTTTCAAGGTTTCTATTGGGAAGTAGACAGCCATGCCTTTATCCCACAGTGTGTGGAAGACGGCTTCAAACTACTGACCTTTGGGTTAGCAGCCAAGCACTTAATATCTCCCCCATCAAAGCTCTCTCCTGGATGTAGAAAAACAAACAAAACCCCAGTTGATTCTTCCTCATTAGCAACCCTACAAGGCACAGTAGAATTGCTGCTTTAGGTTTACAAAACTAAATTCTTACGACAGCAGACAGCCTCTCTTTGCTCCATGGAATAGCTGGTGGCTTGGAACTGCTCACCTTGGGGTTAGCAGCCCAACGCATAATTCCTGGGTATATAGCCAAGCTTTTTATCCAATTCACAGGGCCATTGGGGCATTTTTACAAGAATGGTCACCACACTGATGCCTGCAGTAGAGAAGAGTTGGAGCCGAATTGGATGCCAATCAACAGACAACTGAAGAAGGAAACAAAAGAAAGATGATGATTGCTCATGACCAAGTGGCACACAGCAGCACATGCAATTGATATGCAGCATGGCAATAACTCTTAATGACATTGTAAGGAGTTGAAAAGGTCAGAAACTGAATGAGATTTATATTGCAGTACCATTCATGGAAGCTGAAAGCCCATTCACCAAGCAGGATGGTCTAGTGCACATGGCTGTATGCCTATAAGGACACACACACACACCAAGCACCCAGCAGGGAGTATTAGTCCGAAGAGGGGAATGGAAGTGATGTGAATGTGGAAAAGGAGGGACAAAACACAAGCAGGGCCTGACATTGATCAGGGTTCACGGTGTGCTATAAAGTAGGCATGATTAATCACTTCCGTGTACCAGAAGGCTGAGCTAGATTTTTAAAGCAAGTCAAGTGCCTGGAACACAATGGTTGTTAGCTGCTGTTGAGTCAGCCCCCAGTCCAACTCATTGTGACAACCAGCTCCCAGTGACTCCATGGGCAATATTCTCCCTGGACCTGCACCATCTCTTTGGTTGTGCATCAGATTGTGATTCACAGGGTTTTTCGTTAACTGGTTTTCAGAAGTAGAATGCCAGGCTCTTCTTCATCGCTCATCTTAGTCTGGACACATCACAGAAACGGGTTCAGTCTCATAGCCGCACCCAACCAAGCTTCCCCATTTGAGTATCATAGCAACACAGAAATCAGTTCAGTACCACAGCAATAACCAAGCATCCCCCTGACAAATGAGTGTTGGATGCACATGAGTTGCATTGTCTTGGACTCAAACCCAGATCTCCCACATGGAAAAGGAGAATTCTACAACTGAACCACCAATTTACCCTCAGAATATAATAAGTATCCAGTAAATGGTTATTAAGAATGTGGCTGCCAGGAAAATCCAGCAATTTCCTGCCAAGGCTTAACACTAATATCTTCCCCCACACACTAGAAGGCTGCAGAGGAATGACTTTCTCCATGCCAGCCCTGGTATCTAGACAAGGGACCCTAACACTGAGCCACTGAGCCCCAGCAGGCTGGGGAGCAATGTCAAATTGGATGAGGGACAATCCTGGTTGAGTTAGTTTCCCTAAGCTTGCAGGGCAGTTTAGCATGTCCACAGCTGTGTTCATAATAGCCATGCGATTACCACCGAGAGAAATTCTACATGCTTTCACACCCCATGCTAGTCGTTGCAGCCGTCGTTGAGTACAGTTCATGCTCATCACTATCTAGAACTCACGGTGATGCTGTGGGTGAGCCATTGGGCAGGTAACCTCAAGGTTGGCAGTTCAAAGGCACCAGTTGTTCTCTGAGAGGAAGGTGAGATGATCTGCTCCTGTAAAGATTTAGCCTGAGGAATTTTATATAGGGTCACAGTGAGTCAGGATCAACTCAATGGTGTGGGTTTGGTTTATTAGACCCACCATCAGATCATATTTAATGGATTTATTAACATGTATATTTGCCACAAATCCAATGTCTTTTATTTTTATCACTGCATTTCAATACAATTTGTGCCTTTGTGATTCTGTATTTCATTGGAGGTATTTGGAAATATTATTCTGGAGAGTGGGCAGGTGTTCCATAGCCTTTCCTAAATGCCAAAAGGATCCATGGGGTTGCAATGGTTAAGACCCTCTAATAGACTTTATCAAAGAGCCCTGGAGGCACAATGGTTAAGTGCTCAGCTGCTATCCAAAAGGTTGAAGGTTTGAACCCACCAGTGACTCTGTTCTTGGAAGAAAAACCAGGCAACTCATTCTTGTAAAGATTACAGCATAGAGAAGCCTAGAGCAGTGGTTCTCAAACTTCCTAATGCCACAACCCTTTCATACAGTTCCTCATGTTGTGGTGACCTCCACAACCATAAAAATATTCTCATTGCTGCTTCATAACTGTAATTTTGTTACAGTCACCCTGTGCAAGGGTCCCACAGGTTGAGAACCATTGGTCTAGAGAGCTCTGCACTGATGCATTGAGTCACTATGAGTGGACTGGACTAGAAGGTTCCTAACAAAAACACCAACAATCCTTTTTTACCATGACCTTGTTAACTCAAAAAGATTAATAAGCAAATTCACAAATGAGGACATCCAGTTGCCCCTCCAAACTGGAGAAGCATGAGTTAAATGGTGACCCTGAACCCACGGTGTCCTCCAGCTGGTGCCATGCTGCCTTTATTCCTTCTGCCTCTCAGTTCTGTGGAGAAGAAGGGGAAAGGGAGGGAAAGAAAAAGAAAGAAATGAAAAGATAATTTTTCCAGCTTCTTCACATCACTGAATTGAACTTTACTTTTAGTAACAGTATTATGAAATGGAAATGGTGCTTTCACTATTTTGCTTTTAGGTGATATTCAGAGACATGGTGCTGGTAATTATTTGAGCCGGGGAGGTTAGTGTGCACATTTTCTGAATATGGTTGAGCCAGCATGCCCCCTTGCAGGCCTAGCATTTCCCTGGGCTATGAGAAGTTATAGACAGTCTACCCTCTTCTTCCTCTGACTTCGCTGCAAACCATGGACACACTGGTTCTGACTTGACCTGGCTCCAGTACAGAAAAAATTATCCTCCTTGCATAATTGTAGTGCTTGCATTGGAAGGCACCCAGAGACAAATCTCTCTTCTGGTGGCATAATGGGTTATGTGTTGGGCTATTAACTGCAATGTCAGCAGGTGGAATTCACCAGTCACTCCTTTGGAGAAAGATGAGGCTTTCTTCTCCCATAAAGAGTTATAGCCTTAGATGAGTATAAAAACTCAAAATGCATTGGCAGAGATTCCACAGAGAATAAGCCTCCATTAAATCCCCTGGGACCATTCACCAGGGATGGGATTAAACCCTGCTCACCGTCAGTACATCAGAAAGTGTATTGTTGCAGATATGATTAGGTTAAAAATTAACATCTTATCATTTGTCTTTACTCTTAACACGTTTTTCATTTGTTCTTTTTTTAATTTTCTGCTTTCCTTTTTATTGAAAAAAGTAACTAATGTCACTAAACAAGTAGAGAATTTTTTAAATGAAAATCTAATCGGTTATGTAAACTTTCACTGAAAACATAACACACTTTTATTTTTACAAAGAGTTATAGCCTTGGAAACCCAGGAAGCCGGATTATTTTCTCTCAATAGGATTGTTATGCACCCAATGGCAATGAGTGTTGTTGGATTTTGTTTCTTTATTGTTTTCTGTAGCAATGGTGGGGTATAGGGGTTATGTGTTGGGCTGCTGAACGCAATGTCTGAAATGGCAAATTTGAAATCCCCAGCCACTCCAAGGGAGAAAGATGAGGCTTTCTACTCCCCTAGAGAGTTCCAGTCTCAGAGCAGCCAGTCCACAAAGAGAACAACATGGCTGGCCCCACTATGAGACATGATGCCCCTCAGTGACCAAGGGTGATACAGGGGACAGCACTGGAGACACAGTGTGCGAATTGCACCTAACCTGATTCCACCACACCGAGGCAAAGTGTGGTGGAGTGCAGTGGAACAGCAATGGAATGGAGTGGCAAGGTCCCCAGGGAATGCTGAAAGTGGACTTTGGGGCCAGGTTGTGGTGCCTCAACAGACTGGATTGGAAAACACTCCTATGATCCAACAAATGATCCTTGAACTAACTACAAGCTCTTCTTTCTTGATGTGTTTTGTTTTGTTCATTGTCAGTGGTTTGTTTTTGTTGGTTTGTTGTCTGGTTGTATACTGTTGCTTTGTTTTCCTCTGTCTTGTTTTCGTGCATGTTAGTGTCTCCACAGGTCTGTCTAAATAAGACAGGCTGGATGAACTATCTGGAGGAAAAACAACAGGACCGACAGTTCCGGGGGCACTTGGGATAGGGGGGATGTGCGGGGGGGCAAGGAAGTGGTGTTAACAAACACAGGGACAAGGGAACAACATGGGACTCAAAATGGTAGTGAGGGGGAAGTGGCAGGCCTGGTAGGGAATGATCAAGGGTAAGGTTACGTAAAGAAGAGGTATAGCTGTAACCCAGGTGGGGACGGAGCATAGTAGTGGGAGAGGAGGAAAGTCAAGGGAGATGGAGGAAAGAGCAAGGAGTCAAAGTGCATTTATAGAGGTCTAGACAAAGACATGTACATGCAAATATAAATATCATACAGTTTCCTTTGTAGTGGTAGACCCCCAATCATAAAATTATATTCTTTGCTACTTCGTAACTCTCGTTTTGTAACAAGTTATGGATAGTGCCACCCTGTAAAGGGTTCCTCTAAGCCCCAAAGGGGTCATGACCCACATGGTGAGAACCGCTGCTCTAAATTTAGAGGAGTTGCTCTTAAGGTCTATTTCACCATACTCTTAGAAGCTCAAATCCATTTGTTCTTGTTGTTAGGTGCCGTCGAGTGGGTATGTCTCATAGCAACTCTACACACAATATAATGAAACGCCGTCCTGTCCTGTGACATTCTCACAGTGGTTCTCTGCTTGCGCTCATTGTTGCAGCCACTGTGCTAATGCATCTTGTTGGGGACCGCCTCTCTTTTCCTGCCCTTTCATACCAAGATTTGGGACTTCCTCTAGAGCAGTGGTTCTCAACTTTCCTAATGCCATGATATTTTCATACCGATTCTCATTTAGTGGTGAACCACCCCTCCCAACCATAAAAATGATTTCATTGCAGCTTCATAACTATAATTTTGTTACTGTTATGAGTCACGACACCCCTGTGAAATTTTCATTCCATACCCACACACAGGTGAAGATCCCCTGCTCTAAACTAAGAGGAGATTCTCTTAAGATAAAATTCAGCATACTGGTAGATGCACAAGTTCTGTTGTTATTGGTGTTAGGTACCATTGAGTGGGTTTTGGCTCATAGTAACTCTATGCACAATATAATGAAACGCTTTCCCATCCTATGCCATCCTCACAGTGGTTCTTTTGCTTGTGCTCATTGTTGCAGCCACTGTGCTAATCCAACTTTTGGGTAGCTGCCTCTTTTTTGTGGCCTTTCAATTGTACCAAGACTTGTGTCTTCCTCTAGGGCAGTGGTTGTCAAATTTCCTAATGCCATGACCCTTTCACACAGTTCCTCATGTAGTGGTGACCCCCATCATAACATTATTGTTACTTCATAACTGTAATTTTCCTACAGTTATGAATCATTTCACACCTGTGAAAGGGTCATTCGATCGCCAAAAGTGGTCGTGAACCACAGGTTAAAAACCACTGGTCTAAACTAAGAGGAGTTTCTCTTAATATCTACTTCACCCTATTGTCAGAAGCACAAATCCTATAGTTATTGTTAGATTCTGTTGTGTAGCTTTCGACGCCTAGCAACTCTAAGCACAATATGATGGAAAGGTGTCCTGTCCTGCGCCATCCTCCCAGTGGTTCTTTTGCTTGCGCGGATTGTTGCAGCCACTGTTGTATTCCATCATGCTGTGGGCTGCCTCTTTTTTCTGCCCTTCTACTGTACCCAGATCTATGTCTCCCTCTAGGGCAGAGGTTCTCAACCTTCCTAATGTCATGACTCTTTCACACCATTCCTCATGTACTAGTGACCCCCCCCCCCAATCATAAAATTATTTTCCTTGTTACTCCATAACTATAAATTTGCTATTGTTATGAATCAGGTCACCCATGTGAAATGCTCATTGTTCCCTCCTAAGATGTCGTGACCCACAGTTAGAGAACTGTTACTCTACACTAAGAGTTTCTTTTAAAGTCTTCTTCAGCATATTGTTAGAGGCACAAATCCTGTTGTTTGGTGCCTTCGAATGGGTTTAGGCTCATGCCGACTCTATGCACCATGTAATGAAATGCTTTCCCGCCCTGTGCCTTCCATACAGTGGTTCTTTTGCTCACACTCATTTTTGCAGCCACTGTGCTAATCCATCTTGTTGGGCACTGCCTCTCTTTTCCTGCCCTTCTGTACCAAGATATGTGTCTTCCTCTAGAGCAGTGGTTCTCAACTTTGCAAATGCCACAACCACTTCACACCATTCCTCGTGTAGTGGTGACATCCAACCATAAAATATTTGCATTGTTACATCATAATTGTAATTTTGCTTCTGTTATGGATCAGGCCACCCATGTGAAAGGTTCGTTAGTCTCCTCAAAGGCGTCTCGACACACAGTTGGAGTACCAATTGTCTAAACGAATAGGAGTTTCTCTTAAGGTCTACTTCAGAATATTCTTAGAAGCCCAAGTTCTTTTTATTATTGTTTGGTGCCTTTGAGTGTGTGTTGGCTCATAGCAACTGTATGCACAATATAATGAAACTCGGCCCCATCTCGTGCCATCTCACTGTGGTCCTTTGCTTGCGCTCACTGCTGCATCTACTCCATCTTGTAGGGGCTGCCTGACTTTTGCAGCCCTTCTGCTGTACCAACATTTGTGTCTTCCTCTAGGACAATATTTCTCTACATCCTAATTCTGCAGCCCTTTCGTACAGTTCCCAATGTAGTGGTGGACCCCTAACATAAAATTATAAAATTATATTCATTGATATTTCATAACTGTACTTTTGCTACAGTTATGAATCAGGCCATCACTCTGAAGGGGTGTTTCGAAACACCCCCCACCTGAAAGTGTTCACGACCCAATGTTGAGAACCCTGCTGTAAACTAAGAAGAGTTGCTCCTAAGATTTACTTCAGCATATTGTTAAACACACAAGCCCTGTTGTTATTGTTGTTAAGTTCCGCGGAGGGGGTTTTGATTCATCGCATCTCTGCACAATGTCATGAAATGCTTCTAAGACCTGTGCCATCCTGACAGTGGTTGTTTGCTATTGCTCATTGTTGGAGCCATATTGGGGGGGGGCTGGCTATTTTTTGTTGCCCTTCTACTCTACCAAGATTTGTGTCTTCCTTTAGGGCAGTGGTTCTCAACCTTCCTAATGCCACAGCATTTTCATACTGTTCCTCATATAGTGCTGACTGCCAAATCATAAAATTATTTTATTGCAACTTTGTAACTCTAATTTTTCTACTGTTATGACTGGGCCACCACTATGAAAGGTTCATTCATCCCCCAACAGGGCTCGTGACCCAAAAGTTGAGAACCGCTGCACTAAACTAATAGGAGTTTCTCTTAAGGTCTACTTCAGCACGTTATAAGAAACACAAGTCCTGTTGTTTTGTTGTCAGGTGCAGTCGAGTGGGTTTTCACTCATAGCAACTCTATGCTCCATATAATGTAACGCTGCTCCATCTTGTGCGATCCTCACAGTGTTTCCTTAGCTTGAGCTCATTGCTGCCGCCACTGTGCTATTCCATCTATTTGGGGGCTGACTCTATATTGCGGCCCTTCAACTGTATCAAGACTTGTGTCTTCCTGTAGGACCGTGGTTTTCAGTAATCCTAATGCCTCGACCCTTTCATACAGTGCCTCCTGTAGTAATGACCCCCCCAACCAAAAAATTATACTGTTGCTACTTCATAACTGTAATTTTGCTACTGTTACGTATCGGCCCACGCCTATGGGAGGGTCATTCGAACACCCCCAAAGGATTTACCATTCACAAGTTGAGAACGGCTGCTCTAAACTAAGAGCAGTTTCACTCAAGGTTTAGTTGAGCATATTGTTAGATGTATGATTCCTCCTGTTATTGATGTTCGGGCCGTGGAGAGGGTTTGGGCTCATAGCAACCCTGTGCACAATATAATACAGGCCTGCTCAGACTTGCATCATCCTCACAGTGGTTCTTTGCTTGCGCTCATTGTTGCAGCTACCGTGCAAATCCGTCTTGTAGGGACTTCCTCTCTTCTGCTGCCCTTCTACTGTACTTGCGTCTTCCTCTAGGACAGTGTTTCTCACCCTTCCTATTTCTACGACCTTTCCATACACTTCCCAATGTGTAGTGGTGGTCCCCAAAGCAAAAAGATTTTTTTCTACTGTTTTTCCATAACTGTAATTTTGCAAGTCTTATGAATCTAGTCACCCTGTGAAAGGGTTGTTCAACCAAACAAAGTGGTCACAAATCACAGGTTGAGAACCGCTGTTCTAAATTAAGAGGAGTTTCTCCTGTGGTCTAGCTCAGTATATTATTACACGCACGAGTCCTGTTCTTATTGTTGTTAGGGGCTGTCGAGTGGGTTTGGCTCATAGTTGGCTCATAACAACTCTATGCACAGTATCATGAAACACTGTTCCATCCTCTAACACCCTCACACTTTTCTTTTGTTTTCTTTCATTGTTGCAGTCTCTGTGCTAATCCATCTTTTGGGGGACTGCCTCATATTTGCTGACCTTCTACTGTACCCAGATTTGTGTCTTCCTCTAGGGCAGTGGTTCTCAAACTTCCTAATGCACGACTCTCTCACACCATTCCTCATGTATTGGTGCCCCCCCCAATCATAAAATTACTTTCCTTGTTACTTTATAACTAAAATTATGCTACTGTTATGAATCAGGCCACCATGTGATATAGTCATTCTCCACCCCACCCCCCAAAAGGCATCACGACCCACAGTTTGAGAACTGCTAATCTACACTAAGAGGAGTTTCTTTTTAAGGTATGTTTCAACATATTGTTAGAAGCACAAATCCTGTTCTTGTTTTTGGCTGCCTTCGAGTGGGTTTTGGCTCATACCAACTCTATGCACAATGTAATGAAACGTTGTGCTGCCCTGTGGATCCTCACAGTGGATGCTTCCTCCCCCCAACTACCATGATCCGAATTCTACCTTGCAGGGCTGGATAGGACAGAGGCTGTACACTGGTACATATGAGGGTTGGAGATACAGGGAATCCAGGGTGGATGACACCTCCAGGACCAAGGGCGTGAGGGACGATGCTGGGAGAGTGGAGGCTGAGTGGGTTGGAAAGGGGGAACTGATTACAAGGAGCCACATGTGACCTCTTCCCTGGGAGAGGGACAGCAGAGAAGGGGGGAAGGGAGACCCCGAATAGGGCAAGATATGACAAAATAACGAGGTATAAATTACCAAGGGCATATGAGGGAGGGGGTAAAAGGGAGGGAGGGGGGGAAAAAAGAGGACCTGATGCAAGGGGCTTAAGTGGAGAGCAAATGCCTTGAGAATGATTGGGACAGGGAATGTATGGGTGTGCTTTATACAATTGATGTATGTATATGTATGGATTGTGGTAAGAGTTGTTGGAGTCCCTAATAAAATGTAAAAGAAGAAAAGAGAAAAAAATGATTAGAGCAAAGACTGTACAGATGTGCTTTATACAATTGATGTATGTATATGTATGTACTGTGAAAAGAATTGTATCAGCCCCAATAAATTGTTAAAAAAATTATGCTACTGTTATGAATCAGGCCACCATGTGATATAGTCATTCTCCACCCCACCCCGCCAAAGGCATCACTACCCACAGTTTGAGAATTGCTATTCTACACTAAGAGGAGTTTCTTTTTAAGGTATGTTTCAGCATACTGTTAGAAGCACAAATCCTGTTCTTGTTTTTGGCTGCCTTCGAGTGGGTTTTGGCTCATACCAACTCTATGCACAATATAATGAAACGTTGTCCTGCCCGTTGGATCCTCACAGTGGTTCTTCTGTTTGCGCTCATTGTTGCGGCCACTGTGGTAATCCATCTTGTTAGGGACTACCTCTCTTTTCCTGCCCTTCCGTACCAAGATTTGTGTCTTCCTCAAGAATAGTGGTGCTCAACTTTCTGAATGCCACTACTATTTCATACCAGTCCTCAAGTAGTGGTGACACCCCAACCATAAAATATTTTCATTGCTACATCATAACTGTAATTTCGCTTCTGTTATGGATCAGGCCACCCATGTGAAAGGTTCATTAGTCTTCTAAAGGCACTGTGACACAGTTTGAGAACCACTAGTCTAAACTAAGGGGAGTTTCTCTTAAGGTCTACTTCAGCATATTCATCGAAGCACAGTCCTGTTGTTTTTGTTTGGTGCCTTTGAGTGTGTGCTGGCTCATAGCAACTCTATACACAATATAATGAAATGTGACCCCGTCTCGTGCCACCCTCACAGTGGTTATTTTGCTTGTTGTCATTGTTGCAGCCATGGGCTAATCCAACTTTTGAGGGGCTCCCTCTCTTTTGCTGCCCCTCTACTGCCCTTTCATTCATTTCCTCAGGTAGTGATGAACCCCCAATCATAAAATTATTTTCATTGCTACTTCGTAACTTTAATTTTGCTACAGTTATGAATCAGGCCTCCACACTGAAAGGGTCATTTGACCCCCCCCCCCAAAGGGCTAGCGACCCACAGGTTGAGAACCACTGCTCTTTACTAAGAGGAGTTTCTCTTAGGATCTACAGCACCATATTATGAAAAGCATGAGTCCTACAGAGATTGTTGTTAGGTGTTGCCCAGTGGGTTTCAACTCTCAGCAACTCTACGCACAAGATAATGAAACGCTGCCCCGTCCTGTGCCATCCTCACAGTGGTTTCTTGTCTGCACTCATTGTTGCAGCCACTATGCTAATCTATCATCTGGGGGTCTGCCTCTCATTTGCTGCCTTTCTGCTCTGCCAAGATTTCTGTCTTGCTCGAGGACAGTGGCTCTCAACCTTCCTATAATGCCACAGGCCTTATATACCACTCCTCATGTAGTGGGTACAATCCCAGTCATAAATTTATCTTCATTGCTACTTCATAACTGTAATGAAGCTACTGCTATGAATTGGGCCACCCCTGTGCAAGGGTAGTTCATCACCCTAATGGAGTCCTGACCCACAGGTTGAGAATCTCTGCTCCAAACTATGAAGAATGTCTCTTAAGATATATTTCAGCACATTGTTAGAAGCAAAAGTCCTGTTGTTATTGTATTTAGGTGCCTTCAAGTGGGTTTTGGCTCACAGCAACTCTAGGCAAAATATAACGAAACGCTACCCCATCCTCTGCATTCCTCACAGTGGTTCTTTGCTTGCGTTGGTTGTTTCAGCCACTGAGCTAATCCAACTTGGAGGGGCTGCCTCTCCTTTGCTGCCCTTCTACTCTACCAACATTTGTGTCTTCCTCTCGGACAGTGGTTCTCAATCTTCCTAATTCCATGACCCTTTCATGCAGTTCCCAATATAGTGGTGGACCCCCAGTCATACAAAATTTTCGCTGATATTTCATTACTGTAATTTTGCTAATCTTATGAATCAGGCAACCCTTGTGAAAGGGTCATTCAACCCACTCACTCCCAAAAGGGTTCGTGATTCATAGGTTGAGAACCCTGCTCTAAACTAAGAGGAGTTTCTCTTAAGATCTACATCAGCATATTGTTAGAAGCTCAAGTCCTTTTTGTGTTGCTGTTAGTTGCCGTTGAGTGGGTTTTGACTCTCAGCAACTCTACGCACAATATAATGAAACGCTGCCCCGTTCTGTGCCGTCCTCACAGTGGTTTGTTGATGGCACTCATTGTTGCAGCCACTGAGCTATTCCATCTTGTAGGGTCTGCCTCTCACTTGCTGCCCTTCTGCAGTACCACGTTTTGTGTATTCCTCTTGGGCAGTGTTTCTGAACCTTCTTAATGGCATGGCTCCTTTATACAATTCTTAATGTTGTGGTGATCCTCCAACACTAAATTTTTTTCATTGTTACTCCATTACTGTGATTTTTCTACTGTTATGAATTGGGCAACACCTGTGAGAGGCTCGTCTGAAACCCCATAGGGGTCGCAATCCACAAGTTAAGAACCACTGCTCAAAATTTAGAGGAGTTTCTCTTAAGATCTAGTTCAGCATATTGTTAGAAGTACACGTCCTGTAGTTATTGTCGTTAAGTTCCGTCGAGTGGGTTTTGACTCTTAGCAACTCTATGCACAATATAATGATGAAACGCTGCCTTGACCTGTGCCACCCTCACCGTGCTTGTGTGCTTGGCCTCAGTGTTGCAGCCACTGTGCTAATCCAACTTGTTGGAGACTGCCGCTCTCTTCCTTCCCATCTGTACCAAATTTGTGTCTTGCCCTAGTGAAGTGGTTCTTAACCTTCCTAATGCCACTACCCTTTCATATCGATTCTCATTTAGTGGGGAACCACAACCATAAAATTATTTTCATTGGTACTTTGTCACTGTAATTGTACTACAGTTATGAATCGGGCCACCCCTGTGAAAGGGTCATTCTACCCTCCCAAGGGGCGCGACCCACAGGTTGAGAACTGCTGCTCTAAAGTTAAAGGACTTTCTCTTAAGTCCTACTTCACCATATTGTTAGAAGCACAAGTCCTGTAGTTATTTTTGTTGAGTGCTGTTGAGTGGGTTTCTGGTCACAAGAACTCTATGCACAATATAATGAAATGCTGCCCAGTCCAATGCCATGCTCAGAGTTGTTCATTTGCTTGTGCTCATTGTTGCAGCCACTGGGCTAATCAATCTTGTAGGGGCTGCCTCTCCTTTGCTGCCCTTCTACTCTACCAAGAATTCTGTCTTCCTCTAGGGAAGTGGTTCTCAACCTTCCTAATGCCATGACCCTTTCATACCATTCCTTATGTAGTGGTGACTGCCAAATCATGAAATTATTTTCATTGCTACATCATAACTCTAATTTTTCCACTTTAATGAACGGCCCACTGCCGTGAAAGGGTCATTCGTCCCCCAAAAGGGGTCACAACCCTCAGTTTGAGGACCGCTGCGCTAAACTAATAGGAGGTTCTCTTCAGGTCTACTTAGGTACATTGTTAGAAAAACAAGTCCTGTTTTTCTTTTTTCCTGTGGGTTTTGACTCATAGCAACTCTATGTCAATATAATGAAACACTGGCCCATCTTGTGCCATCTTTGCAGTGTTTCTTTGGCTTGTGTTTATTGTTGCAGCCACTGTGCTATCCCATCTATATTGTGGCTTACTCTATTTTGTTGCCCTTCAACTGTATCAAGAATTGAGTCTTCCTCTTGGACAGTGGTTTTCAACATTCTTACTCACGACCCTTTCATATAGTTCCTCATGTAGTCGTGACCAACCAACCATAATATTATTTTTGTTGCTACATCCTAGCTGTAATTTTGCTACTGCTATAATTCAGGCCACTCCATGAAAGGGCTGTTTCACCCCCTAAATAGACACGACCCACAGGTCGAGAGCCGCTACTCTAAACAAAGGGGAGATTCTCTTAAGGCCTTATTCAGAATATTGTTAGAAGCACAAGTCCTGTTGTTATTGTTGTTGGGTGAAGTCGAGTGGGTTTGGCTCATAGCCACTCTCTGCACAATATAATGAAACTCTGGGGGTCTTAAAGGCTTGAAGGCAAACAGGCTGAAATCTAGCTCAGAAGCAACAAAGCCCACAGAGAAGTAGCACACAAGCCTAAGTGAACACGAAGTGTTGAAGGGATCAGGTAGCAGACACCAAAGAACAAAAACCAATACTGTGTGATCACCTTCCCCACATAAACGCTGAAGATGAATGTGTGCATAAGTAAGTGTGGTGAAAAAGGCTGATGGTGCCCGGCTATCAAGCGATATAACGTCCCGGGTCTTAAAGGCTTGAAAGTAAACAAGCAGGCCCTGAAGCAACAAAGCCCACATGGAAGCATCACACCAACATGTGTGATCATGAAGGACTGAGGGGACCAGTTTTCAAGCAACAAAGGCGGGAGGAGGGATTATATCATCGTGAATGAGGGGAGTGCATGACGGGGGACCAATGCCCACCTGTAGACAACTGGACATCCCTTGCGGAGGGGTAGTGGGAAGGAGATGAGTCACTCAGGGTTCAGTGTAGCAATAATGAAACCCACAACCTTCCTCTAGTGATTAAACACTTCCTCCCCCCACCTTTCATGCTCCCAATTCTACCTTGAAAACCTGGTTAGACCAGAAGATACACAGCCTACAGATGGGAACTAGAAACACAGGGAATCCAGGACAGATGAACCCCCCAGGACCAGCGGTGAGAGTGGCGATACTGGGAGAAAAGTGGGTGTAGAAATGGGAAACCGATCACAAGGATCTACATATAACTTCCCCCCTGGGAGATGGGCAACAGAAGATTGGGTGAAGGGAGACGCCACGCAGTGTAAGATAAGAGAAAATAATAATTTATAAATTATTAAGGGTTCATGAAGGAAGAGGAGCAGGGTGAGAGGGGGAGAGGGGAAAGGGGAAATGAGCTGATTCCAGGAATCGAAGCGGAAAGCAAATTTTGAGAATGATGAAGGCAACGAATGTATAAGTGTGCTTTACACAATTGGGGTATGTATGGATTGTGATGAGTTGTATGAGCCCCAATAAAATGATTTTTAAAAAGAAAAAGAAAGAAGTGTCTATAAATGAATGAAGGCAACATATGTACAAAATGCCTGATGCAATCAATATGGATTGCAACAAAAGTTGTAAGAGTCTCCAATAAAAGATTTTTAATAAAAATGTATATATAATAAATATTTTCCTAATTTATATAAATGACAAATAAGAACAAAATTAAGCAGCCTGGGTTTTTTATAGGAAAAAATAATGATAAAAGAACAAATGAGAGATTCAGCAGGAAGCAATGGATAGGAAAATATTATAAGGAAAGTTTTCTCTTATATGGAATGTACATTCTCTTACATGACAACAATCAGAATATGCCATAAGAACCTCAGACCAAATACTAGAATAAAATAGAGGAAAACATTCCCAACCCTTCAATAAAATGCTATATGCTTTCGATGATTTTCACAAAGGGTCAAATTCTTTAACAAAATATTTTGTTCATTCAAATTTTTAATTATGCATAAATTTATGTCTACTTGCATTACATCTCATAAAAAGGCATAAGAATTGTTTTTGCTCTATCTAAAACTAAATAGAAGATAGTGAAGGTGAAAAAATAGCTTTCGTGAATGTTGCTTTGAAATACAAATGGCATTGTCCTAAGGAATTATAATGATTTAATTTTAAAAAATCATTTTATTAGGGGCACATACAACTATTATCTCAATCCATACATACATCAGTTGTGTAAAGCACATCCGTACATTCATTGCCCTCATCATTCTCAAAACATCTGCTCTCCACTTAAAGCCCTGGCATCATGTCCTCATTTTTCTCCGCCCTCCCTGTTCCCCCCTCACTCATGAACCCTTGATAATTTGTCAGATCTTACATATTTTGTCTCCCTTCACCCACTTTTCCGTTGTCCATCCCCCAGGGAGGAAGTTATACGTAGATCCTTTTAACTGAGGTCTCAGAGCAGCTGGGTGTGATGCAGGGGAAGCTCTGGAAGCAGCTGCAGACACTGCGGGAGTTGGCAGCCCAACAGTGAGGGTCACTGCATCCGTGGGTACCAGAAAACTGGCTGGGGTTGCTTATTCCCCTAGATGCTACCCCTGCCTTGAAGAGAACCGTGACAGAGGCCTGTAGACATGTGTCAGGAAAAGATGAGTCCTTCACTGTTTCCTCTTCCCACAAACTTTTGAGGAGAGCCTGCAGGGCAGGGGCTCGGCTCCCTGGCTCCAGTCACCTGCCCTTCCCCACAGCCACACCCTTGCCAGCCCCAACTCCCCCTGCCCTGGGTTTGCTTCTTGAATCCAGAGGAGCAGCCTGGGCAAAGACTATGAAGAACCTTGTCCTTCAGGTAGCCCCTTTGATTGGTTCCCTTGACCTCCAGAGTGTGGACACATGCACACTAACTGTTGGGGGACTCAGGCTGTCACCACAGGGGCCAGGATCTGAAGAGGATGCTGGCACTGCAGGGCTTCCTGAGGGAAGCTAAGACTTGCAGAGCTGGCTGAGCAGCCAGCAGCAGGTGGCCAGAGGAGAGAGGACTATGAGCACACCCTAGTGAGGAAGGGGCTAGGGGCAAGGAAGGTGCCCTGGAGCCGAAAGAAGACGGGTAGTGGAGGGGGGCTGCATGCACAAGTGGCTGATGGGGAACATCAGTCTGGACTGAGGACAGCTGTGGCTTCCTATTCCCCTCTCTGCGAAGAGGGGCAAGTTCTGTGGCTGTTCAGTCCTGCCCTGCCCAGTCACTCACTGAGTCACAGCCCACCAGCCAGGGCCCCCTGTGACCCCTCTCCTCTCTTCTCAGCTCCTCTTAACCAAGTTTGCCATGTTTCCGCACCAAGTGAAGATGGGTGGCCACCAGGGGGCAGCCTGCCCCACTAGCGGAGAGCCTGCTGGAGTGGTGGCCCAGCACTGCCCCCAGGGCCCAGCAGTGGTGAGAGGACCTACAGTGAGTACCAGCAGCCTGGAGCAGGGTTGAGTTTGGGAGGAGGTGCTGGGCATGGGATAAAGAGGCTTCCAGGGAGACCCTTGCTGTGCTGCGGCTCTGCCAAACCACTGTCTCTGGAGAGGGCCCGAGTTCAGGGAACCCAGGGCAGCCCCTGCTGTCTGTGGCCTGTGGAGGAGGCAAAGCTGGGTCGGTGGATCAGGGAGCCTGGTCACAAAGCCCACTTAGCAGGGTCACTTTCCCAAGCCACGGGCTCCCTGCACCTGCAGGGGCGTTCTGGGAAGAGTTGAGCTGGGCTGAGGATGCCCTGCACAGCCCCAGGCTGACCCAGGTCACAGTACAAGCTACTGCGTTTCCAGCCCAGATGGAGCTTAGGCGAGATCCCGATTTGCCCATGATCCTAGCGCAGAGTCTGGCCCGGAGTCTCAGGGGCCTGGCATTTGCTGCATGAAGAACCATGGAGGGGTGCAGCTTCTACCTTTGAAGGGTGTGCAGTCTCCTCCAAACACACAGCATGCCTGGGTGGCACACAACGTGGCTACCTGCCATGTGCCGGGCTTTAGAATGACCCCACCTGCTGACTCATGGGGATCCTCCAGAGGGTTTGCAAGTCAGTAAATCTTTCCAGGAGCAGGGAACCTCTTCTTTCTCCTGAGGAGCAGTTAGTGGGACTGAACCAGGCAACAGCCCAACACTTCCCAAGCAGGCCTCCTGGAGCATCGTTAGAGCAAGGGGTAAACTGCTAGTGATAATGGGCTCCTGGGAGGAGAGTTTGCAGAAAGGCCTAAAGCGCCGAGCAAGATCTCAGGACGGTGGCCCTCTGGGAGCTTAGGACAAGTTCTAAACCCAGCCAGGAAGCTGAAGGGTTGACCAGACAGAAGCTGAGGGGGAGGAATGAGCATGCTAGGATAACTGCTGACCCCCGCCTGGGGGCAGGGCTGCCTGGTTGGAGCTGTGGGAGCTGACTCAGGCCAGACCCCACCTGCTCTGAGACGCTGAGGCCACCCTCAAAGTTCACAGCCAACTGTCTCACGTGCTCGTCCGTATCCAGGTGGGTGCCTGGGGGAGGGGGTGTGGCTTCTGCAAGTGCTGCCACCCCAGGCCCAGAGTCCCACACTCAATGCCCGGGCCCTTGGCCACCGTGCTGTCTCAGGAGAAAGCCACAAGCCTCCCAGATGCTGTGTCCCACTGGGTGGAGGCCCCCCTGAGGAGACATGGATCACACCAATGAATCACAGAATCTGCCTCTGACACCTTGAGGCCTCCTCACCCCCCACTATCATCACCCATGTGCCGCTTCCCACTCTGGACTAGAGTGCATAGGTATTAGCAAGAGATAAAACTCACGACACATGGAACCCAGGAACAGGTATGGGAATAGAGATACCAAAAGGGTAGGGGTAAGGGAGGTAGAGGATGGGAGGAAGGGGAAGCGATAGCAATGAATGACATATAACCACACACCCCTCGCAGGGAGAGGAGCAACAGAAACCTGAGGATAAGAGAGACAATGGTCGATGTGAGATATGAAAATAATAACAATCTATAATCTATCAAGGAACCATGAGTGGGGGAGGAGGAAAAAAAGAGGAGCTGATCCCAAGGGCTCAATAGAAAGTAAATGTCTAGAAAAGAATGATGGAATGTTCCAGTCTGTGGGGACACAACCGATACTCTCCCCTGGGTGGGTTAGTACCAGAGGATGTACAGCGGTGCAGTGGGGATCTGGAGGCACAGGGAATCTAGGACAAACGAACCCTTCAACACCAGCGGTGGGAGTGGCGACACCAGGAGGGAAGGGCATGTAGAAAGGGAGAACCGATCTCGGAGATCTATGTGTAACCTCCTCTCTGGGAGATTTGCAAGGAGGAGGCGGGTGAGGGTAGACGCCGGGGAGTGTAAGATAAGATATAATAATTATTTATAAACTATCAAGGGACCAGGGGTGGGATCGGGGAGGGAGGAGAATGGGGGGGGAAAAAGGGGAACCGAGCTAATTCCAGGAACCCAAGTGGCAGGTGAATTATGAGAGTGACGAGTGCAACGAATGTATAAGGGTGCTTTGCTCATTTGATGTATGTACAGATTGTGA
The DNA here is from genome assembly GCF_050624435.1 of Tenrec ecaudatus. Taxonomy (NCBI): domain Eukaryota; kingdom Metazoa; phylum Chordata; class Mammalia; order Afrosoricida; family Tenrecidae; genus Tenrec; species Tenrec ecaudatus. Next base: position 988,846 of record NW_027457558.1, on the reverse strand, counting down.
TAAGAGCCTTATGAGCCCCAATAAAAAGATTTAAAAAAAGAGAAAATGATTAGGCAAAGAATGTACGGATGTGCTTTATACAATTAATGTATGTATATGTATATGTATGGATTGTGATAAGAGTTGTATGAGCCCCTAATAAAATGTAAATAAATAAATAAATTTAAAAAAAAAGAAAAGAATGATGGTAATATACGTATGACTATGTCAGATACAATTGGTGTATGGATTGTAACAAGAGTTGTAAGAGCCCCCAATAAAATAAATAAATTTAAATTTAAATTTAAAAAAAACCACCACTCTCTCCTCCTGCCCCTTCATCTGCTCCCGTGTGCTCTGATCAAATATGTCCATCTCCCAGAGCTGCAGATTCAATGTCGTCCTTTGGAACAAATTCTTTTCGGGGGAGGGGCAGGAATCCACTTAATTTATGGTGCTGGGGCCAGCCTCCCAGACCTCTCCAGAGTGGAGCACAGCCTGGCCCACCAGGTCGTGATGATGATGTTCCTGAGTAGAGCAGCCAGTCCACAGAGAGAACAACATGGCTGGCCCCACTATGAGACATGATGCCCCTCAGTGACTAAGGGCGATACAGGGGGCAGCACCGGAGACACAGTGTGGGAATTGCACCTGACCTGATCCCACCACACCGAGGCAAATCACTGGGGGAGTGCAGTGGAACAGCAAGGGAATGGAGTGGCAAGGTCCCCAGGGAATGCTGAAAGTGGACTTTGGGGCCAGGGCGTGGTGCCCCAACAGACTGGACTGGAAAACGCTCCTAAGGGCCAGCAAACGATCCCTGAACTAACTACAAGCTTTTCTCTTGTGAACTGTTTTGTTCTGTTCTTTGTCAGTGGTTTGTTTTTGTTGTTTTGTTGTCTGGTTGTATACTGTTGCTTTGTTTTCCTCTGTCTAGTTTTCGTGCATGTTAGTGACTCCACAGGTCTGTCTGAATAGGACAGGCTGGATGAACTATCTGGAGGAAAAACAACGGGACCGACAGTTCTGGGGGGACTTGGGGTGGGGGGTTAGGGGGGGTAACGAAGTGGTGTTAACAAACCCAAGGACAAGGGAAAAACATGGGACCCCAAATGGTAGAGAAGTGGGAGTGGCAGGCCTGGTGGGAAATGATCAAGGGTAAGATTGCTTAAAGAAGAGGTATACTCTAGCCCAGGTGGCGATGAAGCATGGTAGTAGGGCAGGAGGAAAGTCAAGGGAGATGGAGGAAAGAGCTCGGAGTCAAAGGGCATTCATGGAGGTCTAGACAAAGACATGTACATGCAAAAATATATAGGAGGATGGGGAAATAGATCTATGTGTCTATATTTATAGGTCAAGTATTAAGGTGGCAGAAGGACCTTGGGCCTCTACTCAAACACTCCCTCAATGCATGAATACCTTCTTTTATTAAATTGGAACTCTATGATGCTCACTCTCCCGACACGGCGGCTGGAGCCAAAGTGGGTGAACAAGTAAATGTGGTGAAGAAAGCTGATGGTGCCCGGCTATCAAAAGAGATAGTGACTGGGGTCTTAATGGCTTGAAGATAAACAAGCGGCCATCTAGCTCATAAGCAACAAAGTCCACATGGAAGAACACACCAGCCTGTGTGATCGAGTGGTCCCAAAGGGATCAGTTACCAGGCATCAAAGAACAAAAAATCATATCATTGACTGCACACCCCCATGATAGGATCGCTGAAGACAAATGGGTGTATAAGCAAATGTGGTGAAGAAAGCTGATGGTGCCCGGCTATCAAAAGAGATAGTGTCTGGGGTCTTAAAGGCTTGAAGGTGAACAAGCGGCCATCTAGCTCAGAAGCAAATAAGCCCACATGGAAGAAGATCACCGGCCAGTGCGATCACGAGGTGCTCAAGGGACCAGGTATAAGGCATCATGCAAAAAAAAAAGATATAAGTGTGTGTATGTATGTGTATATATGTGTATATGTATATATGTATGTGTATATATGTATATATATATCATATTAAATGAAGGGGGAAGTGCAGAGTGGAGACCCAAGGCCCAAGTGTCGACCAATGGAGATCCCCTCATAGACGGGTTTAGGAGAGGAGATGGGTTAATTAGGGTGTGAGGTAGTATCGATGAAGAACACAGCTTTCCCCCGGATCCTGGATGCTTCCTCCCCCCAACTACCATGATCCGAATTCTACCTTGCAGGACTGGATAGGACAGAGGCTGTACACTGGTGCATATGAGGGTTGGAGGTACAGGGAATCCAGGGTGGATGATACCTTCAGGACCAAGGGTGTGAGGGACGATGCTGGGAGAGTGGAGGGTGAGTGGGTTGGAAAGGGGGAACTGATTACAAGGATCCACATGTGACCTCTTCCCTGGGAGAGGGACAGCAGAGAAGGGGGGAAGGGAGACTCCGGATAGGGTAAGATATGACAAAATAACGATGTATAAATTACCAAGGGCATATGAGGGAGGGGGGAATGGAGAGGGAGGGGGAAAAAAAGAGGACCTGATGCAAGGGGCTTAAGTGGAGAGCAAATGCCTTGAGAATGCTTGGGGCAGGGAATGTATGGATGTGCTTTATACAATTGATGTATGTACATGTATGGATTGTGGTAAGAGTTGTATGAGTCCCTAATAAAATGTAAAAGAAGAAAAGAGAAAAAAAAAAACCACCAAAAACCTCCATCTGCACAGTGAGACAGTGAAGGGACAAGAGTCCCGAGTCCCTTGGCTCTCACACAAGGCCACCAAAGGCTACCTCTAAGTGGGGGTCTGGCAACGTTGTGGATGGGTGGGCAAAGCTATCAAGCGGCCCATGAGGGACTTCATTGGCCCTGGAGAACTGGGTGGGAAGGAGGGGTGGCGGGCAGAGCTGAGGCCGAGTAGACACTTGGTAAGGCTGTGGGATTGAGCGGCAGAGACATGGAGGTTTGGACATGAGTGGTGGTGGACTCAGGCCGGCTGTGATGCTGCCTCGGTACCAGGTCCCCTCACCCCGTGCTCTCCCGTGCTCTCCCAGGCTCCAGGTGCAAGACTATGCCTCCTGGGCAGCCAGTGTGCAGTGAGATTTGCAGGTGGTGGAGGAGCCCCAAGACCCCGGCAGTGGAGCCCAAAGCTTCAGTGTCCACCAAGAGCTGCGGGACAAGCGGGAGGCCCAGAAGGAGCTGCACCAGTGCGCCACCCAGCGGGGACAGCAGGTGCTCCAGGCTACAGGGCCGTCCGCCGTGGAGGTCGGCTCCCCTTTCTGGCCCTCCCCTAGCCCACTGGACCACTGCACCCTGGCCCCACAGGGCCAAGCACCTTTCTTTTCTATTTTTTTAATCATTTTTTGGGGGGCTCATGCAATTCTTATCACAATTCATACATACATGCATTGTGTCAAGAACGTATGTACAGGCTCTTCCTCTAACTGTAGCGGCCTGAGGTGACCTGCTAAAATGGTTCGCTACTCATTTGACCCAGAAAACCCTACAAAATCCTGCAAATACAGAGGGTCGAATCTCCGGGTCCACTTCAAAAACACTCGTGAAACTGCCCAGGCCATCAAAGGCATGCACATCTGGAAAACCACCAAATACTTGAAAAACATCACTCTGCAGAAGCAGTGTGTGTCTTTCCGACGGGACAATGATGGTGTTCGTAGATGTGCCCAGGCCAAACAGTGGGGTGGAACCCAGAGTTGGTAGCCCAAAAAGAGTGCTGAAATTTTGGTTCACATGCTTAAAAATGCAGAAAGTCATGCTGAACTTAAGGGTTTAGATGTGGATTCTCAGGTCATCGAGCACATCCAGGTGAACAAAGCCCCCAAGCTGCACCACCGGACTTACAGAGCTCTTGGCTAGATTAATCCACACAGGAGCTCCCACTGCCACATTGAAATGATCCTGACTGAGAAGGAACAAATCTTTCTCAAGCCAGAAGAGGAGGTTGCACTGAAGAAAAAGATTTCCCAGAAGAAACTGAAGAAGCAAAAACTCATGGCTTGGGAATAAATTAAGCTTAAATAATAAAAGGGTTTTTTTTTAAAGAACATATGTACATTTGTTGCCATCATCATTCTCAAAACATTTGCCTTCTACTTGAGCCCTTAATATCTGCTGTTCATTTTCCCCCTCCCTCCCCACTCCCCCCTACCTCACGAAACCTTCATCATTCATAAATTAATATTATTTTATCATATGTTGCACTGTCCAAAGTCTCCCCTTTCCTTCTTCTCTGCTGTCCCTCCCCCAGGGAGGAGGCTATTTGTAGATTCTTGTAATCAATTTCCCCTTTTCACCCCACATTCTGTCCACCCTCCAGGCATCGCCACTCTCACCACTGGTCCTGAAGGAGTCATCTGTCCTGCGTTCCCTGTGTTTCCAGTTCCTATCTGTACCTATGTACACCCTCTTATCTAGCCAGATTTGTAAGGTCGAATTGGGATCATGAGAGTGGGGGGAGGAAGCATTTTAGAACTAGAGGAAAGTTATATGTTTCATCGTTGCTACCCTGCACCCTGACTGGCTCATCTCCTCCCCACAACCCTTCAGTAAAGGGTGTCCGGTTGGCTACCAATGGGCTTTGAGTCTCCACTCTGCACTCACCCACATTTTCAATGATATGATTTTTTGTTCTTTGATTCCTGATACCTCATGGTCCCTTCGACAGCTCGTGGTCACACAGGCTGGTGTGTTTCTTCCATGTGGGCTTTGTTGCTTCTGAACTAGGTGGCCACTTGTTTATCTTTGAGCCTTAAAGATCCCAGATGCTATATCTTTTGACAGCCAGGCACCATCAGCTTTCTTCACCACATTTGCTTATGCACACGTTTGTCTTCACTGATCGTATCAGGAAGGTGGGCACCCACTGATACGATTTTTAGTTCTTTGATGTCTGATAACTGGTCCCTTCTACACCTCGTGGTCAGCCAGGCTGGTGTTCTTCTTCCATGTGGGCTTTGATACTTCTCAGCTAGATGGCCGCTTATTTATCTTCAAGCCTTTAACACCCCAGACGCTATATCTTTTGATAGCCGGGCACCGTCAACTTCCTTCACCACATTTGCTTATGCACACATTTTTCTTCAGCAATCGTGTCGGGAAGGTGTGAATCCTGGAATGCCAATTTAATAGAACAACGTGCTCTTGCATTGAGTAAGTGCTTGAGTGGAGGCCCAATGTCCATCTGCTGCCTTAGTACTAAACCTATAAATATATGCACACAGATCAGTTTCCCTACACTCATATAAATATATTTACATATGTACTTTCCAGTCTTTGGACCTCTATAAATACCCTTTGTCACCTAGTTCTCTCCTCTATTTCCTTTTATTTTCCTCTTGTCCCACTATCATGCTCAGCCTTCATTTGGGTTTCAGTAATTTCTCTCGGTTACCTTGCCCTTGCTGAATCCCTACCAGACCACTCACACCCTCCTTGCTACTGATTTTGGATAACTTATTGCTCCCCTGTCCCTGGGTTGTTCTGCACTACCCCTTTGCCCCCTTCTCTCCCACTCCCCTATTCCCCCGGAACTATTGGTCCCCTTGTTTTCTCCTCCAAACTATTCATGCAGTCTATCGTATCTAGATAGGTCTGTAGAGATAATAATATGCACCAAAAATCAAGTCATTGCAAGATAGGCAATGAGTGAGAACACAGCAATGACAACAAAAAGGAAACCAATTACCCATAGAAGAATAAATTAATTTTGGAAGGCAAATGCTTTGAAAATGATGAGGGCAAAGAATGTACAGATGTGCTTTATACAACTGATGTATGTATGGATTGTGATAAGAGTTGTATGAGTCGCTAATAAAATGCTTTTTTAAGAATAAAATAAAAGAAAAAAATTTTAAAGAAAGAAAAACCTATACATAGATGAAGGTCTGATTTTTAATCTCTAAGTGTGTCCTTCAGTCAGGTCCAATGGGGTACCATGCTTTGGCCCCAGAGTCTGTCCTTTGTACTACCTCAGGGGCTCTCTGCTCTGCTCCCACGGTTGCTCTGCCACACATTTTTAGTGGTTTGCCTCAGTGCCATAGGATCAGTCTGGGCCAGTTCTAACCCTGAGTCTCCAGTGTTGTCCCCCTTAGGGCACTGGGCCATCAATGGACGGTGTGTCTCTTAGTGGGACCAGCCACATTGTCCACTCTGTCCATTGGCTGTTCAGAGCCGGGATATCGTCCTCCAGGCCTGATGGGCCAGGATGTGCCCCACTCTCTCTTCCTTCCCCTTCTTTGCTCCCATTTGCTCTGATCAAACATGCCCCTCTCTCCTAGATGCAGCTTCAGTGCTGTCCTCTGAAGTAAATTCTTCTGGGGGCAGGGGCAGTTGTCCACATAGCTGGTATGGGAGCCCAGCCCTCAGCCCCCTCCACTGGCTCCCTACTCCGTGCGGGCACACTGCATTCATCTGGCACTGGCTTGATATCTGGTCCCTCTTTCCCTGTGGAAACACAAACAATACCCTCCCCTTGGGTGGGACAGTCAGGCACCTTTTCTCTGGAGCTTCCCTCAGCACCACCTTCGGTTGTGTCCATGCCCATGCCCAGGTCCAGGAAAGGCTATGCGCCCTGCAGGATGCTTGGGAGCAGGTCTTTCAGGCCTGGGAACGGAAGCAAGGGAGACGGCAGGCCATGCACCGCAAGCAGCTCTTCCTCAGACAGTGTGGAAGCTGGACAAGATCCTGCAGGCCCAGGAGACAGCTCCCCTCACCACACACAGACACACTGACCCCAGGACCTCCAGTCCTCCTGTAGTACCACCCCAATCCCCCTTGCTTCCTTGATCACTGGCTGCTATTCTGATACGGAGCTAGATAGTGTGTCTTCCCAAGTGGCCAAGGGGACACCTGAGCCTCAGGTCACTCAGGGCCATCTCCTCCCCACACCTGGCCCCAGCCAGCCAAGCCCTACGCGGTTTGGTTGGAAATTGATGGGGCTCCTCCCCACCTCGTCAGAAGTTGGGATGTTCCTAACGGCCCCCAGGTTGGAGTGCTCTTCTTCCTCAGGTTCCATCCCCTCCTGCTCAGCACCCACCTCCCCACACCCAGCCGCAGGCCCCTTGATGTACCCCCAGAGAGCCCAGGCTGTAAACCAAGGTTCTGGCAAATGTTGCTGTCTAGGTTTCCCTTTGAACCACCATCTGTGCCCCTGATCCCCCCCCCCCCCACCTCTGTGTCACCTCCATGGCTGACCCAGGTATTCCAGGAAGCCAGTGCCCTGGAGGGCTCTGTGGAAGAGGTGGAGCGGCTGATCCAGAAGCATGGCACCTTCCAGAGGTGCTGAGCACACAGGAAAGGGAGGTGATGGCCGGGACGGTCATGGGCGTGACCCTGATAAGGCCGGGGTATCCAGACTGTTGGGGGCACACGGGTGAGGTGTGTATGCACACCGAACCTGTGCTGGTGGGTGAGGGATTACCAAGGAGCCAGTGGCTCCAATCCAGGGCTGGTGACCAAGCCGAGGTGCCCAAGCACCAAGAAGCACATAGGGATAGGTTAGGCCACACTCTGGGGACCACAGAGGGCATTTGATCTGCCCATATCACATGGCCCCTGCTTCCTTCTGCCCAGGAGCCTGGCCAACCCTCTACTGCAGAGCTGTTAGTGAGGGTTAGAGACTTATAGTGAGGGGTATGGGCTGTGAGTCAGCCCCAGCAGGGGTACACTCGGTACTCAGGGCTGGGTCCACCTCCCACTTCCCACCTCCCACTACGCAGGCGGCTGCGCTGAGAGAGCAGGCCAGGGTGCTGCCAGGCCCCTGGGTTCAGGGCCTGCTGGGCACGATATGAGAGCGGCCGGCTTGAGTGGAAGCCCTGGGAGAAGGTCAGCGACACAGCTTCACACCTCTCTGATTACTGCCGGCTTTCTCATGGCTGCTAGCCAGGTCAGAGGGCACCCCACCTGAACCCCATTTTACCTTTACAAGTGACCTTCAGCCCCACTAGGGGCCAAGGGGCGGCCTGCGGTGGAACGGGATGTGGAGAGTTTAATGGCTTTTCCAGGGGCAAAGCTAGGACTGGAGTCCAGGGCCCTTGATTCTCAGACCCATGTGGACACCTGTCATTCTGATCGGCAGAGTAGACAGGGCCCCAGGGGTGGGTGAGGGGCACCCTCCACATGAGAACCCACCCATGGCCCATGCCCAGCCACTTCCTAGATCTGAAGACTGATGGGCCTGGGCCCTGTCATCTTGGGTGAAAGAAAAATTATTGTGCTGTCCCTGAGCCTGGTCAGAATTTCAGTCCTTGGCACAGCCCGAGGGGTAGATGGGGTCACCGCTTGGGGCCAAGGCAGTATGAACATCAGGGCACTCATGTCCCCACCATCACACAGGACGGCGACTGGATCCAGGGGTGGGGCCAGCAGCTGGAATAGCCTGTCCCTCTTGGGGACCTCAAAGAGAAGCTGATGTGGTTTCAGAAACACCTGGCCTATGAGACAGAGACCCCATAGAAGGGAGGCAGGAAGGGAATTGACAGGAAGACCTGGGACCCCTGATAGGTACTGGTTTTCCATCCAGCAGCCTTGTCCCCAACACCCGCAGTGTCACTGTGCAGACACTAATCAGACTCTGTCACCTGCCGGAGGCCAAGGCCAAGACAAGCCAGGAAGAAAGGATCGAAGAGAACCCTGGGCAGAAGAGCAGAGGCCAAGTCTGTAATGTGCCCGTCCTCCACAGGGTGCCCTTGCTAGAGTCCTGGACCTTGGGAAGAATCTGAAAAGCATGGAGAAACTGCTGCACAGACACGAGGCCTTGGAGCAGGAGATGGGCCTCCTCCAAGTTCAGGGGCAGGTATGCCACTGGGTCTAGCATCGGGGCCAGGCCAGGGGACCTCTTCTGTGGGACCTTGCAGAGGAAGAGCTGATCCAGGATACTCCCATACCAGGGGCCTCTTGAGCACAACCTGATCCCCTTCCTCAGCCTCCGTATATCCCCCATATCCCGGAGCAGAAGGCAGCCCTCCTCTGCCAGAGAAGCCTGGGGTGAGCCCGCAGCCTCGGCCACAGGTGCCAACAGTTTATGGACAGCTGGCAACAGCTCCAGAGCAGAGCCCAGAAGTGGTATGGACACCCTTTGGGTCCATTTCTTCACTCCTGCCCCCCTTCAGCAATCAAGTCCCATGCATCCCTTTGACTCCTTGTTTTAGGGTACAAAAGAGACCTTCAGGACAAACAATGTAAAGAAAACATCAATCAAGTCTTAAAAGAGATCACGACCACACAATGACCCAGACACATCATACGTGAAACAAATCCAGGGAGACTCATATGTGTGTAAGAAAGAGGTCTACTGGCGATATCTAAAACAGATGGAAATAGAGTTACCATATGACCCAACAACCCCTGCACCCTTACTGGGCAAGAAACAAACCAAGATCAGACATCTGTGCTCCAATGTTCATTGTGGCACAGTTCACAATTGCAAGGAATTGGAAACAACCCAAATTTCCATCACCTGACAATTGGATTAAAAAGCTGGGGTACTCTACCAGCGGGGATCAAGGATGTAATGTCACACCGGAAGTTCTCAGCGCCCCAGCATGGGTCTCTGGGCTTTCTGCCTCGGAAGCGCAGCAGCTGGCACGGCAGGAAGGTGAAGAGCTTCCCCAAGGATGACGCCTCCAAGCCGGTCCACCTGACGGCCTTCCTGGGCTACAAGGCCGGCATGACCCACATTGTGCGCGAGGTCGACAGGCCAGGCTCCAAGGTGAACAAGAAGGAAGTGGTGGAGGCCGTGACCATCATGGAGACCCTTCCCATGGTGGTGGTGGGCATCGTGGGCTATGTGGAGACACCTCGCGGCCTCCGGACCTTCAAGACGGTCTTTGCGGAACACATCAGTGACGATGAGTGCAAGCGGCGGTTCTACAAGAACTGGCACAAGTCGAAGAAGAAGGCTTTCACCAAGTACTGCAAGAAGTGGCAGGATGACGAGGGTAAGAAGCAGCTCGAGAAAGACTTTAGCAGCATGAAGAAGTCCTGCCCGGTCATGCGCGCCATCGCCCACACCCAGACGCGCCTGCTCCACCTGACGGAGATGCAGGTGAACGGGGGCTCGTTCCGTGGCTGAGAAGCTGGACTGGGCCCGAGAGAAGCTGGTGCCAGTGAACCAGGTGTTCGGGCAAGATGAAATGATCAACGTCATGGGGGTGACCAAGGGCAAAGGCTACAAAGGGGTCACCAGTCCTTGGCACACCAAGAAGCTGCCCCGAAAGACCCACCGAGGGTTGCGCAAGGTGGCTTGTATCTGGGCCTGGCATCCCGCCCGTGTGGCCTTCTCGATGGCCCGCGCTGTGCAGAAAGGCTACCACCACTGCACAGAGATCCAAAAGAAGATCTATAAGATTGACCAAGGCTACTTCGTCAAGGACGGCAAGCTTATCCAACAACGCCTCCACTGACTAAGATCTCTCTGACAAGAGCATCAACCCCCTGGGCGACTTTGTCCACTACGGGGAAGTGATCAATGACTTTGTCATGCTCAAGGGCTGCATGGTGGCCACCAAGAAGCGAGTGCTCACTCTGCACAAGTCCCTGCTGGTGCAGAACAAGCGCCGTGCCCTGGAGAAGATCGACCTCAAGTTCATCGACACCACCTCCAAGTTGGGCCATGGCCGTTTCCAGACCGTGGAAGAGAAAAAAGCTTTCATGGGACCACTCAAGAAAGACCGGATTGCCAAGGAGGAAGGCGCATAACAGATGGTACAGCTGGTGGGATCAGAATAAAGACTTCTTTTTCAGTGGGGGGGAAAAAACTGTGGTACATACATACAATGGAGTACTACGCATCGCTAAAAAGTAGTGATGAAAGTTTGAAGCACATCACTGCATGGGAAGAACTGGAGGAAAGCATGCTAAGCGAAGTAAACCAAGCACAAAATGATAAGAACACATTGAGTCCACGGAGGTAAGCTTTAAAAACAATGCAAAAGGGACATAGGGGAAAAGCTACTGTATGAACATTCCTGGGGTGAGGACCAGGTAATATGGCAGGGACCAGACCAAATTCAGGGATACACATGGTAGACAGATAAAAAGAGGCGGGGAAAGGAAAAGTAATAATAATAATAAATAAATGGGTAGCGGGGTCACAGGGCACTAACCCGCCCAAGGGTGCCACCGTGAACCCCCTATATCTCCGATCTGCCTGCCTCTGTGCCTTTGCCTGTGCTCACCCTTTCTCTACTTGGCTCGGTCCTACACCTGTTCTTTTGTGTCTGGCTTATGTCCTTACCAGCAGCCCTGCTGGCGTAGTGGTTACAAATTAGACTGTGATCTGCAAGACCGGCAGTTCAAGTCCACTAGCTGCGCCTTGTGAGAAAGATGAAGCTTTCTATGTCTGTAAAAGAGTTACCATCCCCGGAACCCAAGGGGGCAGTTCCATTCTGCTCTTTAGGGTCACCATGAGACAGAGTTGACTGGATGGCAGTGAGTTGCGAATTTTATTTATTTCATTCCCAGCATGTCTTTCCAAGGTTCATTTGTGACCTGACATTTATCCCCCTATTTTAATGAAAGGACACCACTCCATTCTAGAACTCGAACTCACTGACTTGGTCCATCCATCTGTCCACGTACTCAAAGGCGGCTTCCAGCTTTGGCTTTCGTAATTATAATGCAGTGATGTCCATAATTTAAAAGAAAGCGTTTTGACATGATGTTTTTAGGGGACACAGTGAGACCAGAGCATTTGTCCCTGCCGGTGAAGGGACTAGAGGTCAATCCTTTTTTTCCCCTTCTTTTTTAAGTGTCTCTATTCCCATCTATTCCCATCTATTAAGTGTCTCTATTCCCATCTATTAAGTGTCTCTATTCCCATCAGGACTGTATATGGTTTCTCTCCTTGAAACCAAATAATCCATTGTTGTGCCCATTACATAGAGCGGGGCACGAAGCTTACAAGCTAGTGCCCAGAACCTACAGCCACAAGGCTGGTGGCTGGAGGAGGTCTGTGTGCCCACTGTGGCTGCAGGAGGGACAGAGGGGCCTGCAGGGGGGGGCACTGGGCCTCAGAGACCTTCCAGGCGAGGGAGGCTACAGGAACTGCAGCAGCTCTGGGGCGAGCTGAGGGCCAACTGTAGGAGGAAAGAGGCCACGCTCCAGGAGGCCTGCAAGGTAGGACTGTGCACGCCCTGGGCCAGGTTGGATGGGACCCCAGGTTGCCCAGTGCCCACTGCTCACCCCACGTCCTGCCCCAGGCCCTGCGTACGGGGGAGCATCTGGGAGCTGGAGAGCTGGCTGCATCCTGTGGAGGGGGAGCTGCGAGTCCCTGGCAGTGGATAGGATTGTCCTGGGGTGGATGAGCTCCTGGGGGCACAGGCAGATGTGGAGGCAGCAGTGGCTGAGCATGCTCAAAGGGCACGGAGCCTGTTGGCCCGGGCCTGGGCCTTCATTCCTGAAGGGCTCAGCCTCAACGTGGAGGATCCTGCCCTGCTGCTGCTTCAGAAGTAGATCTGCCTGTGCCCCCTCCTCCTTCCCTGCAGGAATCCCACCCCTGTCCCCAGCACACCCACTCCCAGCGCTCCTGTGACCAGCATGAGGAGCTCACCTTAAGACTGTCAACCCTGCACCACCATCACCCCCTGACCCCCCCCCCCACCCCCAACCCTCACCCCCACCCCCCGCACTGACAGCAAGCTAGAGAGCCTGCGGGAGCCCTGAGGCCCGGAGCCTCCTTTCCCAGTTCTTTAGGGACACTGATGAGGAACTGGCCTGGGTGCAGGAAAAACTGGCCCTGGCCACAGCCCAGGACAACGGCCAGAGTCTGAGCGAGGTGCAGCACCTGCAGCAGCAGCACCAGGTGCCAGCCCACCCCAGGATCAGAGGGGAGGGTGTCTGCCCCAGCAGGGGGCAAGCACAGGGCCCTGAGTGACCACTGGAGACTACAAGAAGACACAATATGGGGCCCAAGGAGGAGCTTCTGCCTCAGCAGGCTTTGGGACATCCTGGGCTCTTTGCTGACCATGGAGACAGGGTCCATGTCTATGGGGCCCCATAAGGCTTCAAGGGAGTTTCCCAAGGAATGGCCTGTTCACATAGCAGCCCTGGAGACCTTGCGTACTCCACAGAACTTGGAGCAAGAGCTGCACAGCCGGTCATGGCCAGGATGGTGGAGGACACAGGACACAAGCTGCAGGCTGGCACTTTGCCACCCAAGAGGTGGCAGCTGAGGTGCAGCAGCTGGAGAGCGCTATGAGCTGCCTGTGCGCAGAGGCATAGCAAAGGAGGCTGAGGCTACAGCAGGCTCAGGAGGCCCAGCAGCTGCAGATAGATAGAGGTGAGGGGCACGAAAAGTGGGGGTCTGCCCGGTGTCCAGGGCTCAAGGGGACTCCTATGGGGGACCCAGACTCTCGATGTGCCTAGCAACTCCTCTAAGCGCTCTCTTGTTCCAAGGCCTCTCTTCCACACGTGTCCAGAGATGAGACCCACTGGGTCCTTTAGCTTTGCTTTCCTACTGAGGCAGAATGAACCCAATGGCAGTGGGTGTGGGGGTGTCTCCTAAGCCGGTGGCTCTTCTCAGTCGGTTATTGCATTCGAATGTCCTGGAACTTTGAAAAGATATGGACATGCAGCCTCCAATCCAGACAAAATCTGGATCTACAGGGGTGGGGCCTAGGCTGAAGCACCTTTTAAAGCTCTCCTGCCAACCCCGCGGGGAGGAGACAGCACACCCAGGTCCAGTGGGGAAACAGATAAGCCACTCTGGACAACTGTCTGGCCGGAACCACCGTGTTCTTGTGACATGGGAGAACTTCGTGGGAAAGGGAAAAGAAAAGGCCACAGGGCTGCAGGGGACCTCGGGGAAGGAGCTGTCTTGCTTCCTGAGAACCAAGACTGCCTTCAGAGTAAACTGTGGGAAATAAAAAAGAAACAGGGGGCGGGCTTCTAAAGAGCAGCCAGGTGGGCCGGTGCACTCCTTCTCAAGGCTGCAAACCCAGGCTGGAGGCCATGGCCCACCTGGCTGTCACCCCAGCTCCTGGAGGCAGAATCCTGGCTGGCAGAGCAGGGCTGTGCCCTGGACGGCAAGAACACGGGCCTTGTGCACCCTGATGCCATGGTTGGAGGCCACCCAGAGTGAGCTGAAAGGGTTCTGCGGGCACCTGGAGGATTTGCAGAACTCAGACAGGTTGGCAGGGGGTGGGAAATCTAGGGAGCAGGGGGTGGGCAGCCAGAGAGGAGAGGGCAGCAATCCCCTGTGACTTTCCTGATGCAGCCCCACAGTGCTGTCCAGCTGTGGGCGGTGAGGGAGGTCCACGCAGTACGACTATGGGCAGCGGAGGCCCAGGGGTAGTGCCAACTGGAGGGAGAAGCCCTGCTCCTCCACGCCTGGCTGTACAGCAAGGTGGCCACTGCCGACTCCCAGGACTGTGGGCAGGACCTTGAGGGTGTGGAAGTGAGTCGTGCCGGGAAAGTGGATGGAGGAACGGAGGGTAGGGTAGATGCTGGGTGGGCTGAGGGGGCAGGAGATGCCCTGCGGAGTTCTAGAACCAGAGCTGAGGGATGTGGGAGCTGTTGGGGCCAGCTGGCCCTTTCGTGAGTTTTAGGAGCTGCCTGAACCCTATCCACATTGACCCTCTCCAGCCCCACCTTTGCAGATGCTGGAACAGAAGTTCAAGGTCTTCCGGGAGAAAGGGCAGAGTGTGGGGCTGCCAGGGTGCAGGCTCTGAGGGAGCTGGCAGGTGCCCTGGAACTCGACTCCCCCAGCTCCATGGCCCAGAGTCAAGTCCACAGGAGCTGGGTTGAGGCCACATGGGTGAGGCTGGACAAGGCAATGAAAGCCCGCACAGAGGTGGGTGCCTAGAAGGACAGGCCAGCGACAGCCAAGGGGCTCGGGACACAGGGGCCTACCCCAGATGTGTGTGCGTGTGTGTGCGTGTGTGTGTGTGCTCATGTGTAGGGGTGGGCATGTGGGTGTGTGCATGCGTACTTCTGTGTGTATTCTCGTGTGTGCATGTGTGTATGAAGGGGCATGGCTGACTCCGGCTCCCAGCATCAATCAGCCTTCCCCGTCCAACCACGCTCCTTCCTGCCCCCAGTTTGGAGTCCTTCAGCGCTGGTCACACCTTGTGGCAGGAGCACAAAGTGGACTCTCCCAATGCTCCCTGAGCACGGGCCGCAGTTTCGTTGGGGGCACAGGCCCTGCTGGTCTTCTTGCTGACCGCCACTCTTAGAGCTCCCTGCCTCCCCTCACCACACCCTCCTTTCTCGGGATCTGGTGTCTCAGTGCACTGAGCACCTGACAGGTCCTGCAACCGAAATCCTGGGGCTGGGTGGCCCCGGGGCCAGCCCTCTCCACACTGACTGTTGGAGGTGCTACAGGCAGACCCCCTGACAGGCAGCCCACTCGCTCCCTGAGCCGCCGTCCTCATGTGCTCAGGGCTCCCCATCTTTTTGCCTTCCACCCAACATGCGTGTCAAGACCCTTTCCTCCCTCGAGCCCTGCCTGTGGCCCCCGGGCCTCATCAGGAACCTGCTGTGATCAGAGGAAACCATCTTCTAACCACCAAAGGGCCAGAAGGCACGAATGTACAGCGATGATAATAGGTAAAGGTCACGGTAAAGTCACAGAGGACAGGAAAGACAGGGGCGAGAGAATACAATACAGAGTCAGACATGTTTTATTAGGCATTCTCACTTCAGCTCCTCTTGATGGACCACGTGGAACTGGGAGAAGTGGAAACTTTGCTATCTTGGGACGTGTATAGGGAGCCTGTAGACACACCTCTTCAGTAGTGACATGGGTCACAAGGTGGGTGGTATCTATCGTAAGGCCCCTGTACTTGAGCTCACCAAGGTGAGGAAAGCTAATACCTGCATTGGGGGAAGCTACAAAGGGGGCTGGGTGTCACGGTGAGAAGAGAGGGCAAAAGGATCATATCTGCTTCTACACAGAGATACAATCAGCCATGTGCTCACGTTAAGGCAGCCTAGCTGTTAACGGAGAATCCGTGAGAATGATTTTTAAAGTAGGATAATGTACTTGGACTTTACCTCTAACTTACCAAAGTAGAGGCTTTCCTACGGTGGAACACCAGCTTTCCAGATTCTCACTGTTATAAGTTAGGGAATAGAGTCTTCGTCCTATTTCCCTCCGTGTTAACGCCCCACAAATCCCCAAGCCACAGTCTTTGCTCAAAAGGAGGTGGCCCTGTTCTCAGGGAGAAAGTTGCTGGCCCTCCTTCCCGCTGTGCCCTCGACTTCCACAAGGCGGCGCTCGAGCTGTGGGGCCACATGCAGAAGGTGGTCCTGGTGGAGGGTGCTGTCCTTGGCCACTACCTGGCGTCTGTGGAGGTCCTGCAGCGCCAGCACCGCCTCTTGCAGGGAGGGCCCCAGTCCCTCCCCCCACCCCGCGTGAACCCCTCTTTGTAGGCAATGGATGGATGAGGAGCCCTCGCCCCCAGCTGACCTCAGGCAGGACTGCAGCCTGCCCCTGCCCCCTCTGCGATGGGGGGTGACGAGCCTGGGCTTGACCTAGGCTGGGGTACAGCCAGGATGGCCTGCAGAGTCCTGGGTGGAGAAGCATTCAGCCTGCTCTTTGCCAGCTGCAGAGGGAGCTGGTGGCTGTGGACGAGGTGGTGGTTCAGATGGGGATGGAGGCCATTCAGGTACACCCTGCGGTCCAGGAGGGCCTGGCCGGGCAGCTGGCTGAGGTGCAGGAGGCCTGGGCCACCTGGACATGAAGTCCTGGGAGCAGGGCCAGCAGCTGGAGTGGGCAGCCCATGGCCATGCCTTCCTCAGGCACTGCCAGGAACTGCTGTATGTGCCACCCCACCTGGATGGGGGCTCGCTCTGTTCCATGCAGGTGGGGGCACTCAGCTCTTCCCTGCTTCCTCCCTTTTCTGCCCTCCTGGCCCTAAGACCTGTTCCCATGCCCTGTCCCCCACCCAGCACTCGGGCTCAAGAGAAGCAGGCGCTAGTCTATATCCTCAGAAGGGCCAGCTGGGGCCAAGGAGACACTGGGGCAGGAGCTCTGCCTGAGAGCCCAGGCAGTGCGGCCGGCGGGGTAGCAGCTGTTGGACACCAGCCACGTCATAGCCCCAGAGATGTGCGCGCTGAGGGCTAATGTCAGGGTGGTGCGTGGCCAGAGCCCCCTTTCCTGCTTCTCCCTGCTCCACGGTAACCCAGTCCTGCCCCACCCAGGCGACACCCTGCGCCCCTCCCAACAGCCCTCTGCCCCCCAGGTCACAGCGTCTCCAGGAGCTGAACAGGCAGCTGCAGGAGCTCCGGACGACCTGGGCCCTTCACCAGGAGCACTGCCTGGTGAGCCAGGACCAGGAGGAGCTTCGGGGAATGCTGGGTCAGGCTGAGGTCTGGCCGGCCTCCTGAGAGGACCTCCTGCTAGACCCTGACTGTGGGGTGAGCAGGGATCCACCCCTTAGAGGGCCACATGCCTGGCACCAGGACTTGGAAAGGCAGCTGGCGGCCCAGGAGGAGAAGCTCACCCAGCTCCAGATGTAGGTGAGGGTGTGGAGGGCGGGACTGAGGAGGGGTCGAGGGGCCTCAACCTGCGGTGGAGTCCCCAGAGCATTGATCCGCCCTGAGGGGCACCCCTTCGAGGAAACAGCCGCAGGGTCCTGTCCTCCGTGGGCAGTCTGGCTCTGTGGGGTCCATCACAGCTTCTTCTGCCCAACTGCTCCCTCCCCTCCTCCTCCTGGTTTCCCCCTCTGAGAGCTGCCCCCAGAGCAAGCCCTGTGGGACACAGAGGGTCACTATGGGTGGAAACCAATCATTAATCTCATGGGTGCAGAGCACACTCTGAGGAACACAGGGGAGGTGACACTAGCTACAGAGAATCTGAGTGGAGCGTGGGTTTGTAATCCTTGTGTAGGCTGGGGGCGGGTTGATATCACAGGATCCTGTGGGACTGAAAGTGAGGACCTGAGGGTGGATGGGCAGAGGGAGTGCCCCATCCTCTGAGGCAGGAAGGTGGTCAGCTAGGGTGAGCACGGAGGAAGATGAGCAGGGGCTCTGCAGTCACACAAATGTCACCTAAGAATCTCACTTTAGTATAAAATGTTTGTCTCCATTGCAAAGCCACCTCTAGCAACTAGGATCCCCTCTCTCCCCATTTGGAGCAGACGAGTGAAGAAAATCAAAAACTGAAGCAAAGCAGTCAACAGGACTAACGGACCACCAACACCACAGCCCTCCATCCTTGTCCTGGAGACCAGGAGAGTTAGATGGTGCCCAGCCACCGCCTCAAACTGCTCTGGTTGAGCTCAAACTGGCAACTTGTGCACAGCTTGAAAGCCAATGGAAGTCGACTTCATGAAGAGAGGGCATTACAAGTTTGACAGGGACTACTGGATCCCCGAACCAGGGCCCTTCAAATCCAAAACAGAGCCCAGCTCCGGGAATCACCCCTGCCCAAGCAACAGTCGAGCTGATAAAGTGAACGCATGGCACCTGTGAGGCACTTGCTTCCCAGAGCAAAGGGGAGCATTTGCCCTCAAAATTCAGGAGGGAGGGAGGGGCCAGGGAGGAGGTAAGAAGAGTGCTGTGTTATTTTATGAGGGCTGCAAACAAAATGTGTAGAAATTGTTAAACTGCTCTGCATGTTTCCACTTAAAACAAAACCCTCTATATTAAAATTCATATATATGTGCATTATATGTGTATATATATATATATATATATATATATATATATATATATATATATATATATATATATATTAGTCAAACCCAAGGTCAGAAAAAGGCATGCCCCGGGCTGCTGCTCATGGCAAGGTCAGTGGTGTGAAACCCATCAGAAAGACGCGGCTCGGTTGTCTGCTCCCGTAGTGACAGCCTCAGAGAGCCGCAGGGGCCGTCGTGTGCTGTCCTAAAGGGCCTCGATGATAGAAATCGACTCGATGGCAATGATTTGAGTGCTTTGAAGGTCAGAAACTGTAGACAGTGATCTATTAACGTCCTTCTCTCCTGTAAGGTGTCTGTAACACAATCAAAGGAAAACAATCGGTCTGCACTCCAGATCTTCAATGGGACCATTTCCAGGGAGCCTGGCCACACACTGCCAGGCTGTGCCTTCTCAGATCCGCTGGCACTGCTAGGAAGGTTGTGGGCCCTGCAGGGGTGGGGGACTCTCCAGCCTGCTCCCCAGCAATAGAGGCACTAGGCCAAGACTGGAAGAGCCCCGGCGGGGGGAGAGTGGGGAGGTTGAGGCAATCACTGTGCCCTGCTTCTGACACTCTTCATGTGGCTGCTATGGTCACCCTTGACCTCAGGGAAGGCCAAGGGTCACCAGGGCAGAAAACACTTCCTTTTTATGGTGAGGGCCATATCGGGTCTCAACTCCACTGCTAATTAGATGTGGTCTCTAGCAAGTAACCCAGCCTCTCGGTGCACCCAGTTTCCCCAGTGCTATCTGGAGTCCCCAGAAGGGCCAGGTACAGCGAGGCTGCTTGCAGCTGGGCCAGAACCAGCAGCTGCCCTCATCGTGCCCTGAAGCCAGAAGCCCAGAACTCAAAGGCTGAGCTTTGCTGAAGGTCGTCCGACAGGGCCTCTCAGCTTAAGTAAGCTGTCCCAAGCTCCAGGCTGCACAAGTTGCTCCCTGGAACACGTGGTCCGGGCCCCCAATGTGGGCACACAGAAAGCCAGTTCACCTCTCAGGACAGTGGTGGTGTGACTGGATGTGGACACGCCCGCATCGCCCGCTCGGGGCTCCTGGAGCAGGGTCCCCATCTGCTCTGCACCTCCCGCACCAGACGCCCAATGCCCTGGGACTAAGAGAAGCCTCACCCCCACCCGCCAGGGCAACCCATGGTCCCCAGGCAGCTTCTGGACCATGTCACTCCCTTCCCCAGACTTGACGGCTGTCCCACCCACGGGCTCAGCCCTCTGTACTCATGCCTGTCCATGTGTGCATGTGTGTTTGCGGGCGCACCTGTGATAGATGTTCACGTGTTTTTGGTAGATGCGTGTCCATCGGTGTGGTGTGTGTTCATCCAGGTGTGTTTATGGTATACATGCCTGTGGTATGTCCATCCATGTGTGTGTGTCTGTGTGGTGTGCGTCCATGGGCACACACACACATCTGCAGACCCGTGCGATCTTTCAGCTTCCTGCTGCTGGCTGGTCTGCGGAGAAGAGCAGGCCCTCTCGGAACGCCTTGCCTACTGGAGCAGCACGGGGTTAGGGCAGCCTCTCTTGGCATAGTCCCAGCAAGCTTGCCTGGACTTGGCCTCCTGCAACTGTGCCCTTTGGCCTGCCTTCTCCTCTTCCCTCTCCAAACCAACCTCGGCTCATGGGCAGCCTGCTGCCTCCCCGTCCCTTGCTGTCACAGTCCCCTGCAGCTCTCCCAAGGCACAGGCCCCGTCGCCCTCCAAGGGGAGAAGAGAATCTAGTCAGGGGTCAGAAGGTGGAGGCAGAGAAGGCAGGGCAGGGCAAGGCTCTCTCTCTCTCTCTCACATGTGCAAGCAGGAGCCCCTGTTCCCCCCTACTCCCACCCCCCAGAATGTGCAGCACCCCTGAGCCCACCACCCTCCACCAGTGGAGACATCCTGGGGCACCATCTCCGCTGTAATTGCCCACCTCCACGCACTCTCCCATGGGGTCCAGTTCATGAATGGGATGAATGGCTGGGGTGAAGCCTCATCCTGGACACAGGGGTACTGAGCAGTCACTCCTGCCCTGACTCTCACTCTGTGCCCAACCTGGGAGTCACTCAGCCATGCATTGGGGGGAAGGGGGAAGGGGAGTGTCATGGGAATCCACGTGGTTACCAATGCTAGAGGAACGTGGGGTATTGTCAGGGAGGTGGTGGTGGGGCAGGTGTGACCCAGGGACCCAACATTAATTCACTGGGCCTCGCTGCTCCTCCACAGGGGTGGGTGGGGCCAGAAGTGACCCTGGGGCTGTAGGTGAGTGGGTGGGCCCAGAAGTGACCCTGGGGCTGTAGGTGAGGACGTGCTCCATCCAGGTCACCACATGGAACCAGCCACAGACTGCCCATGCAGGCTCGCCACAGTCTAGCCAGGCCAGCACGCAGCACCCTGGGAACGGGCAGCTCCTGGTAAGGGGCAGCCCTTCCGAGGTCACACCTTCCTAGGCTCTTCCTCAAGGTGCTCTGACCCCCACCCGGCAAAGAGGGCAGCTACTGGCTGTGAGGGTGGGGCAGGGGTGCCCGAAGCAGACACCTCCTACGGGGCTTCCTGCTGGGAAAGGGTGGCACAGCACCAAGAGGCTGGCAACTCTTTGCGGGGCCAGGGAGATGTGTCCTTGTCTTGTTTCCTAAACTGGTCTTTGATGGTGGGACCAAAGGTCTCCCCATTTGTAGCAGCAATGACATCCTCAGACCGTTGGTGGGACGAGTCATATAATGTGTGCAGCCCCCGAGTCCCTGCGTACAGCATTCAGAGCAGCAGGGCGGGGGAGCCTGGGACCCTCCCCCCAGTGCCAGCACTCTACACCGGGCCCAGCCACCCCGAACCCCAACCCCACCCCATTTACACCCCGGCTGCCACAGCACCTCTGCACCCCACCTCTCCCGGTGCTTGGTGAAGAGGCCCACTGTGGCCTGCTCCAGGGGCCCAGGGCCCAGGACCAGAGCAGCTGCTGAGCTGTGGCAAGCCCGTAGTCACAGCTTCAGTTCACAGTGCAGATGGCCCTCTGTGAGGTGCTGGCAGCTCCTGCCCCGTCTGGGGTACCAGGGCATACACCCAAGGCTAGGAAGGGTGCTGCTGGGGCCAACCAGGCCCTCCGAGGCCCCAGAACACTGGGGGATGGCTCTCTGAGGCTGAGGCATGGTGTCACTCGGGGCGGGCTGTCAGTGCTGCCTCCTCTTCCGCACGGCCTCGCGCAGGGCAGCCGGCAGCCGCTCCTGGTTGTTGCAGATGTTGTAGTGGGCCAGGCCCAGAAGCTTGTCCAAGTCCTCTTGGCTATAGGTCACTTTCGAGTAGTGGTAGGGGGAGTCAGACGGAGACAGGTTCACCCGGCCGGCCTCCTGCTCCTCGGGTGTCCTAGGGACCCCTGTGCAGAGAGCACATCGTGGGCATGGAGGGGCAGGGTGCTGGGGTGGAGGGAGGGTCTGCTGGGTCGGGGAGGCTGGGACACCAGGAAGGGGGTGGCGGCAAGCTGGCTCACCAGGGGCTGAGTAGTCCTGGAAGGAGTCGTTGACCAGGGGGAAGTGCAGAATGACTGGGGCCTCAGGCCGGCCGGGATCAGAGAACTTGTGGCACTCCCGAGGCTGGCGCTCCTCATCGAGGCTGGGAGAGATGGGCGGGAACGGGATGCCCTGCTCTTGGCACATGCGGCCCACCAGCTGCAGCTGCCTTGGGCTCCCTTGGTCCTGGACACTGACGTCACATAGGACCAAGCATCAGTCGGAGTGGACAGCCGTGCCGCAGCCCCTCAGAGCTCCACCAAACGGACTGTAGCCATCACTGAGGCCAGCCATGAAGGGCACACACCTCTCACTAAATTAACACAGAAACTAAACGCTGAGTTGTCGACGGCCTGCAACCAGCCGGGGTGCAGGTGCAGCCAACCAGATTCACCATCATATCCTCTCCCCATTGCGGAGAAAGCCCCCTGATGGAGCGTGAATGAAACCCCAGTTCTTTTCACAGGGAGTGCTGGTGGTGAAACAGTTATGTGCTGGGCGAGGTTCTGCAGGTTCAGCACTGGGAAACCACCCGCTGCTCCATGGAGAGAGGGCCGAGCACCACGTTCCTGAACTTGTGCCTCCACGTTGGTAGCCACAGACTCTCCCTTAACAGCCATGCTGCCTTCAAGTGAGCACATGGCTGGTCTGATCTCCCTACAGAGGCAGACATCCTCTGGCTCTCTCTTCCTGCTGTCGCCCAGCCCCCCTCTCAGCTTCCCCCAATGCAGCTGTTAGGCTTCCTCACTTGTGAACTCAGCGTTACTGTCGATCCCACCCACCTTGTGGCGTATGTAACTACTGAATATGCATGTCTTAAGGCTACCTGTAACTACCCCAAGATAATACAGATGCTCTCTCTTCCCCCACTTCCTCGTGGTCCATCAAGAGGAGCTGAGGTGAGCATGCTATCATAAAACGTGCCTGACTCCTTTATTGTACTCTCGCTCCCCTATCTCTCCTAGCCTCTATGACTTTACTAGACCTTTACTATTTTATCGCCATACAATTGTGCCTACTGACCCATTGGTTGTTAGAGGCTGATTTCCTGTGACAAACTGCTCCGTGGGCATTTTTACTCCCGTAAGCAGTTCGATCTCGGAAACACACCAAGGGGGACCCGGTGAGTCAGCATGGACTCCATGGTGGGGATCCTGGTTTGGTTCTTTTGACATGGTGTGGTGGTTAGATATTATGTCCACTTGGACCTGCGTGAAAGTGCAGGGGTGGAGTCCCACCTGTCACTCAGGTGGAAGCCTGGTGATCCCTCCTTGGAAGGAAGGGGAGATGCTATGAGCCTCTTCCTCCTCGCTGGGATTCTGTCTCCAGGGACGGCCCCATGGGGCCACCAGCCTGGAGAGCCGCCGACTGGGCCGTGTTCACGCCAGCCGGGGCATTATCTGCCTGCAGCTACACAGAGGCTGAGGAAGGTTCTGACTAGTATGGTCTTGAATCACACTGGGCTGGGATGCCTTGCTGATCTAAAATGACTTCTTGATCTAAAGCTCTTTCTTTCTACACAAAGGAGTGTTGCTGCTTTTGTTTCTGTGGACAGCTCAGCCCATAGCATGTGGGTCCCTGTCTCGTAGGGTTGGGAGGAAGCCAGCAAGGCACACACTGTGAAGCCGCCCTAGCATCCTCGGGTGCCACTCATCAGCTCCCCCACCTGAAAGGTGGCATTTAAGTTGTAGTCCAGCGACAGGATGAGGTCCACGTCCCGGGTGGGCTGCAGGAGGGGCGGGCAGCTGGTGTTGACAAAGTAGCCCACGTCCAGCAGGCACAGGCGGGGCTCCCCAGGGGTCAGCTGGTTCGGGAGTCCATCCAGTTTGGTGTCTGGAGAAGTGGGCGGGGTGGGAGGGCAGCCTTGAGCACGGGTGCTGAGGACACCACGCTTGCTCCCCTGGTCAGTGGCAGTCACTGGCTGCTCCTGGAAAAAGACTCCACCCTCAGGCCCCACCCACCTGGCCCCAGCCCTGAAGCAACCTCCAGCCCCAGCTGAAGGAGAAAGCAGGAAACTCTACTTCCCACATCCCGTGGGGCCACACATGGAAGGCCTGGAGCCAAGGGGTGAGGTGAGGGGCCCAGGAGGGGCCTGGAGCCAAGGCCCACAGCTCTGGGAAGACATCAGGGGGCTGGACCCCGGTGGGAGAAGCTACCTTTCCAGGAGGAGAAGTGAGGGTGCTGGAAATAGTCTTTGTGGAACTGGAGACCACGCAGAAAGTTGTGGGTGGCCTGGGCAAGCGGACGCCACGTCAGGAGGCCAGAGAACAACTCCCCGATCCTCCCAGCCAGGCTGGGTGGCACTTCCATCTTCAGCACTGGGACCTGCTCCTTGTCTGCACAGCCAGGGAGTGGGGCGTGGGTGCTAGCCCAGTCTGAGGGCAGTGACCCCGGAGAGGGAAAGAGCTGAGACCAGTGCCCCCACCACCACACACACACAGAGCTGGGAGTCACATGCCCACCCCCAGCACCAGCCCCGGAGCCTGGGCACCTACCCAAGCTGGTCAGGGTCTGAGCCCAGCGATCCCAGAACGGACTGGACTCCGAGGACCAGTATAAGCTGTCTTGGAGGCTGGCTGCATATAGGTTGGTCCAGATACCTGGGAGCGCAGACACAAGGGGACGAGAGCCCCCATTCCTGTCACAGCCTGACCCTTCCCTGCTGCCCGCCTCAGTGATGGGGCTCCCCCAGAAACATCCTCCCCTCCCCCATTCTCTCTCCAAGACCCCCTCACCTTCCAGGAAGCAGATGCGGGACTCAGGCATCCTCTTCATCAGCCGCCCCATGAAGAACTCGGAGCCGAAGAGCTCGGAGGGGATGAAGGCACCTTACTTGGAGAAACCGAGCTCATAGGGGGAGAAATCACACCACTCTGCGGTGGGAAGGGACCGCTGTTGGCCACCACCCTCCTGCCCACCCGAACCCACGCAGGGCAGCCACAAAGGACGGGGCGACTCCCCTCCAGTCCAAGTGACTCTGGGGTCATGGGTGTCTGGATTCACTCGGGTCCCGGACCAGAGTGTAAGGAGAAGGGCATGAAAAACTGCCTCCCCACACCATCCCAACCACCCCTTCCCCGACCCCTGGCCGCCCGGGGCCTCAACCAGCTGCCTCGACCTGCCTCCAAATTCAAAGGTGGACAGGCCGTGCCCCTTAGTGTTGAGGGCATAGTACATGGGGAGAGGTTTCTGGCCGTGCCTCAGAGCCTGTCGCTGCTCCGAGAGCTTGTGGACATCAGGCTGTAGGGAGATAACTCCGTGTAAACCCATTGCTGCCTGGTCTCTGGAGATCTCCCCTCGCCCTGCTACCCAGCAGGGCTGCCTCCAGATCCAGGCCCGTCTCCATGGGCCGCCCTTCTGTACCCCATCATGTCGCATGGCCTCATTGATGAGGTCCCAGAGGTTGGTGAAGCAGGCCGGGTGTCCCAGGCGAGCGCGCTCCTCCAGCTCCTGGTAGTACCATTGCAGCTGGCTGGGAGCCAACACGCCCAGCTTGTTCTTGGTCACCTGCGTCTTCAGCAGTACGGTGGCGCCCCCCAGGTCCTTCTGCGACCACTCTGGATCCTTGTAGAGGTTTTCTAAGGTCCTAGGCAAAGCCAGAGGTCCGGGGCAGACAGGTTCCTCTAAGAGTCCCCCGAGACCTCACACCCCTTCAGACCTTCTCTCCCAGGGCAGCAGCCCGCAGGTGCCTTCCAGCTCCATGGAGACAGCCGAAGCCCATGGGGCACCTTGGGCATATCGCACCTGCCACCTGCCTCCTCGCAGACCTTCCAATCTAGTCAGGGAGGCCAAGGGGGCACTGGAGAAGCCTTACCACAGGCACCCCTGCCTCTGCCCACTCACCCCCAGATCCCACACTCAGCCTGCTCACCAAGTGGAGCCTGAGGCCCCTGTGATGTAGAAGACGCAGTCCAAGAGGCCCAGCTCCCTGAGGCCGGTCAGCTGCCCATACAGGGAAGTCATTGCCCGGAACCCTCCACCAGTAGCCATGATTGCCACCACTGGGACCTGGAAGGGCAGAGTACAGCTGGGCTCAAGGGAGGCCCTGCGGGGACTTCCAGTTGGTGGAGGGGAGGTCAGGGTGCGCCGGGCAGTAAAAACCACAGGAGGATGACACAGCAAGTCAAGTGGCCACTCAGTCCCCTGCCCCTGGCCCCACCACCAAGTTAGCGTAGGTCAGAGTCTGGTGGGGACCCATGGAGCAGGTCTGAGTCAGAGCAGCTGAGGAGAGTCATGTCAGGATAACCTCCTTCAGCAGGGTGGGTCCTTTCGGGTTTTGAAAACTCCAGGGAGCGTACAGGCCACAGGCCTTATCTCCCCATCCCCAGCCTGGGGAGTACGGCGGTCACTTCTTAAAAGACACAGGCTCACCTCAAAACCCCTAAATCAGTGTCCCTCTCCCCTTGCAAGGAGCTCATTTCCTTAGGAGCCAGCCCAACCAGCAGAGAGGCCTGGCCAGATGTCCACCGAGTTGTCTGAGAGGCCCAGTCTTAAAAGCAGCTCCAGGTCACGGGCCAACGCACAGAGAAGGGTAGCTACCCCTGGTGGGGCCCGTGGTTCTGACACTGCTCAGCCGCATTGGGCCCAAGATAACATCAAGAAAGCTCCGGGAAGTACAAGGGGGGTAGGTGGGCAGACGAGAGGCAAACACAAGTCCGCCTTACAACCAACCCTGGTCAGGCAATGGAAGTGTGGAGGCCCACTCAGATCAACACTCGGCCTGAGACCCCCACACTACTGCCCAGCCCGACAGACCTCGTCCTCCTGCAGGTCTCCCTCCAGCTGCAGGGCCTGCTGCAGGGCCTTGGCCACCACCTGCTTCCTCCTGCTCAGGAAGGCCTGCTCCTCAGCACACAGCTCGAAGCCCAGGCGCACGGCCAGCTCCCCTGGTCTGGGGGTGGGGTGGGGGGATGGACGGACAGTGAGGCAGTGCTCATCCTCGTCAGAAAAGAGAACACTGGGCCCATCTCCCTGCAAGATCCACGTCCATCTCTTCTCTCCCTTCAGCCTGCGTGCTGAAGCTTGGAGAGTGAGGGGGGGATGGTGGGCCCAGAGCCACACAAACACGCCCGGCATGACAGCAAGGCCAGCCGGCAGATGAGGGTGTCCCTGTGGCCAAAGGTGGCCCTGAGTCTCAGCTTCTCCCTCCCCTGCAACGCTGGACCAGGGCTACACTGGGGAGGGGGCACGGGGGCTGAGAAGGAACAAAGGCCTTTAAGTTGGGGCTGCTTATGCTCCCAGACACCGAGGGCCAGCAAAAGTTCTTGAAGGCCCAGCCACGTTGATTCCACCCAAAAGGTTGCTTCCTTCTGGTCTTTGTGCTCCTCAAACCAGGCTTGTTACTCTCCTCAGCCCCCACCTCTCTCCCACCCAGTGAGGCCACACGCAGACTACAAGGCTGAGGAAGGACCCTCTCTGCTCTGAGCACCTTCCCAAGACTGGGAGCTCCCTGCTGCAGCCACCCGCTTGCTTCCGGTCCTCCAGGCCACCCAGCTGCACGTAGCGCCCTCCCTCCCCCGGCTGCTCTCCCCCAGCCCAGCCTCTCACCTGTCTTCTTTTCTCAGCTCCACCTTCACCAGAGGCTCCTGCAAACCAGCAAAACACCACTCAGAAAGGCTGGCACCTCCACCCCAACTTCGGCCCTGGGATGCCCCAGTCATCTCCACAGGGATGCACCCCCACAGCCCAGCCCAGGGGCTTGGCCCAAAAGAAAAGGGAGAGAAGGAGTCACCCCCTGCCCCCACCCCCGCACTGGCCTGAGGCCCTGTCCCACCCCCACATCAAGGTCTCTTCCTCTGAGTGAAGAGTACCTGGGACGTAGGGAAGACCAGCCTCACGAGCTGGTCTGATGGCAGGGCCCTGAGTGGCACCTTCAGTTGCTCCTGGCGGGCGTTCTGCAAGGGGACTAAAACTGTACACTTACCCGAGTCTCAGAGCAGGGGTACCACCCGGCCCTGTGGGCCTGAATTCCAGGGGGTCAGTGGGGGGGGGCACCTTACCTGCAGGTGGATACTCAGCTCCTGCTCCCAGCAGGTGGGGAAGTGGAAACGGAAGGAGTCACTGCCTACGGTGGCCTCCTGAGATCCCTCGTAGGATCCGGGGACCACAAGCTGATCTTTTCCCTTTGACTCTGGAGAAAGGAACCGAGGTAGGGGTGGGAGGGGGTTCCCTGCCCGTGAGGTGTCTCCCGCCCCTGTGGCTGGCAGAGGCTGGGAGGAGTTACCCCCAGCCCAGCCCCCTCAGAGCAGGGTCATGGGAAAAGACCAGGTCTTGGTAAGCCCGGGCAGTTTCACCCCCAGCCCCTAGCCTTCGGAGGCTAAAGGTGGCTGGCAGCTTCTTCCAGGATGGGCAGCTGAGGAAGGGGGAAGACATAGGCTGAGGGCCAGGGCTGTCCTGGTGACCTGGGAGACTCACCCTTCTGGTCCCCGGCCTCCTTCAGCCGCACATGCAAGCGGGAAAGCTCACGGGCCTGTGTTGGGAAGAGAAGATTCATATGCCGCCCCTCCCACGCAAGGATACCTCACCACTACCCTTTCCCCTGCAGCCCGCGGTTCCTGCTCCTCAGTCCCATGTCCTCTGGAAATCATAGCCCCTCCCACTTTGCTCTTTCCTGGTCCAGACAGACTTGCAGCCAGGAGGGCAGGTGAGCAGATGGCCTGAGGGAGGGTGTGTCACTCACCACTACAATCCCAAAGCACTACTATGATCCCAAATCACTACTGTGATCCCAAATCACTACTATGATCCCAAATCACTACTATGATCATAAAGCACTACTATGATCCCAAAGCACTACTATGATCACAAAGCACTACTATGATCCCAAAGCACTACTATGATCATAAAGCACTACTATGATCACAAATCACTACTATGATCCCAAAGCACTACTATGATCACAAAGCACTACTATGATCCCAAATCACTACTATGATCACAAAGCACTACTATGATCACAAAGCACTACTATGACCCCAAAGCACTACTATGATCCCAAAACACTACTATGATCCCAAATCACTACTATGATCACACAGCACTACTATGATCCCGAATCACTACTATGATCCCGAATTAGTACCATGATCCTAAGTCACCATTACCATCCCAAGTCACCACTATGATCCCGAATCACTACTATGATCCTGAATCAATCACTACAATGATCTGACTCACCACTAGGACACCGTTGCTGGTGAGCTGCTCTGCACAGTCTGTCCTGGGAAAAGCCATGAGCGGGGGTCAGGTTCTTGCCCCCAAGGAAGCCTAGGCAGTCCTTCCAACCACAGAGGGTCCCCGGGGAAGGACACCAGCCCTGAGCGCACGAGGCTCTCTCCTTCCAGAAGGGACAGATTTGACCCAGAGCCCCTCTCCCTACCTCGCAACCCCCAACTCCCCTGACCCCCGCAACCCCCAACTCACACACTCCGCAGGCGGAATTCAACGTCAAACCGCTCCCCACCCTGAAAAAGCAAGTTATAAAGGTAAGACGTGTGCATGTATGTGGGCATGCATGTGAGTGGTTGTGTGCACGTGTGAGTGTTTGTGCATGTGTATCCACATGGCTGTGCATGTGTGAGTGTGACAGTGGTTGAGTGCGTGTGCTTGCTTGTGAGTGTACCTGTGTATGTGTGTGAGGCTGTGTGTGGGTGTGAATGTGAGTGTGAGTGTGTGTGTCAGTGTGGGTATGTGCAGATTCCAACCCAGATGCCAGCCAGGGGTGCCAATGCGGGGAGGGCTGCTGTCCATAATGTGGCCCCGAGGAGGGGGCCGCTCCTCGGGAAGCAGGTCCTGGTTGACAAGGGCCTCGGGCACCAGGGAAACCTGACCTCATGGTCTGTAAACAAGTTCTTTGAAGAGGGCATTTAAGCAGCATCCCGTTGGTGGTACCGAGGGTGGCCGCCCATGTGGAGTCTTGCCTGCAGGCTCAGCAAGAAGCTCTGGCGCCGGAACTCCCCAGGCAGCAGAGTGCCCACGTCAAACAGCACTGACAGCATGGGGACGTCGCTGGTCAGCAGGTCCTGGTCAAAGACTTTCAGCTCCACCATGTTCTGGAAGGGGAGCAGCGGGACAGGGCCATGGGGTGGGGGGTGGTGTGGGGGTGGCGCTGGGGGTACGCAGGACTGGACTGAGGCAGGCCCACCTTGATCTGGCTGTGCACCCGGAAGTAGAAGCTCTGGTTCCAGACAGGGTTTCTGCAGTTGTTGACCGTGCGCGTCTGGAGCCGGTGGTTGCAGGCCGTGGGCAGCCACAGGGTCACATAGAATTCACGGTGGGTCACTTGGAGGAGAAGAAATGAGGGCCAATTCTCCCCCAAGCCACGCAGAGTTCACCACCAGAGGGATCCCTGGGGACGCACCAAGCCCCACCCTCCATCACCAGCCCTTGCCCATCACTCTTTGCAGCCCCTCCTCCCAGGACCTCGCAGGCCCAGCCCTCCTGCCACCTCCCACCGTCCCTGCCCTGCTCCAATTGCAACCTCAGTTCCCTTCTCCTCTCTTGGTCAACTCACCCACGTCCCTGGCAGGCAGGCTGTGGGCCTGCAGCACACGAATGGTGAGCAGGCAGGTCCCGGGCAACTTGGCCTGCAGAGCAGCGGGGAGAGGACAAGCTTGCTGTGGGATGACATGACCAAAGGCCGCAGGCGATGGAAGGGAGGTTGGGGCACCTGTGAGGGCTCACCCTGCACCAACAGGGCCAAGGCCACCCAGAACCCCGAGTCTAGAAGAGACAGGGCACGTCCATAGGAACTTACACAATGCCCATGACAGGTCTGTCCCAAGGGCTATCCATACATTAACTCAGCCGACTACTACGCTGCCTCACGAGGAGGCGGAGGCATGGAGAGGTGACCCAGCAACTGGCCGGAGACCCAGAGGCAGGATCGCTGTGCTCTCCGCTTCCCTCTCCTGGAACCAGCAGGCTCCCATCTTGCCACCTGTCTGCCCCAGCCCATGCCCTCGCTTACAAAGCTCTGGGTGGGCATACAGAAGGGCATGGAGGGAGCGGCCTGCTAGGACTAAGCTCCTGCTTGCTCACTCGCTCCTCCCTGTGCATCCCACCCCTGGTCAGGGGGAAGTTCTGGAAGCCACCTCTGTGCTGGGGCAGGTGGGAGGTTACCAGGCCAGGCAGCCCATGGGCGCCAAGCCCTGCGCCCTCCAGGTTCTCCGAGGGCAGAGGAACAAAGGACCCCAGGACTCCATCCCAAACCACCCCGGGCTCTGGGCTGAAGCCCTGCCAGGTGCGCTGGGGCCAGGGAGCGTGTGTCAGCACACCCTTTCACTGGCCTCCCAGCTGTCGTTGGAAGTCCCAGCTGCATGCACCGAGGGGTTCCTGGCAGAGGAAGAACCCGGGAAAGTCACCCATCTCATCAGTCTCAGGCCCCGACAGCCCAGGCAACTGACTCAGAGGGAGCAGGGGAGCAGCCAGGAGCCTCTCCCTGCCTAGAAGCTCTGTGGATCCGCAGCCCAGCCATGCCCCTACCCAAAGCTGGCAAACACGCCCCCTACACCTGAAGACCACCGTGGCCACAGCCCTCCAGAGAAAGCATTAGCTAGGACTCAGGTGGGGAGCAAGGGTCAGAGTGGGCTCCAGTGCCACGCCAGTCTTACCAGAGCCATGAGGCTGGGGGTCCCAGGCGGGGCGAGCAAAGGCAGCAGTAGCCACTGGGCCGAGGACTGTGGGGTTTTAAGCCAAAATCCAAGTATGTCCCAACTGGCCTCCCTAGCCCCTCCCACCTGCATCTTCCGCTCCGCCCAAGCCCCACACCCTGTCCAAGAAATGTGGCACCTCAGCCTATACTGGGGCTACTGACACCCTCCCATGGGCTCAAGGTCCCCCACCCCTGCTGGGTTCCTGGAAAACCCACTGCCCCCAGCAGACACCACCTGGGCCTGCCCAGCTGGGTCCTGCTTCCAGGACAGCTCACCAACCACCCGTGTGAGCAGGACAGGAAGGTATGGCTTGGAGGGGCCACAGGTCTGGGCAGCCGCCAGAGGTAGGGCAAGGGCAGAGTCCCCACCAACAAGGCTTGTAGCAACATCCAGGTACCAGAAGGACAGGAATGCCCAGTCTCCACTGAAGCAGACCCGGAGGAGGGGTGTATCCGGAGCCTATCATCACAGCAGGGGAGTGGCTGTTACTAAAAACAGCTCTTCAAAGCCAGGGCCTGGGCCACCTGGGTCCCCAGAGATGGCCAGGACTGGAGCTCCAGGTGGGCACCCAGGGGAAGGGGGCTCATCTCCCCTTTTGTGGGGGCAGCATGAGAAAGCCAGTTCCTTCTGCAGAGGAGCAGCCCAGGGGTGGGGGTGGGGCAGTTTATGTCCCCTGGTCCCTGTGCTGGTTAGGAGACACAGGCTCGTCCCCAGGCCACCAACCCCATCGCGAAGCAAACCAGAGTCCCAGTCAATGAGCCCTGGCAGAGAGTTAAAACAGGGTTGGCCTGCCGGACAGACCGGAGTACAAGCTGTGGTCCCTGGACAGACAGGGAGCTAGCTCCTCTCTCTGACATTTCCATCTGAACCCTCCCCGCCCTCCTGGAGACACAGAAATCCACAAGGGGCAGGTACCACATGGAGCCTCCCCGGCTTTATTGAGCATGTCTTTCGAGCGAGCGAGCGGGCCCTTACAGAAACCCTCTCCAGGCCCCAGGGCAGCCAGAAAGGTAGGGACCATCATTATGTCCACTTCACAGCTTTACAGAGGAGGGAGGACGCCGCAGCTGGCCTCCACCCACGGGGCTGCTTCACCTGCGTGGCAGCTTTCTGGGAACCCTGACCTAGACACCTGCCTGGCACTTCCTGGTCCTCCTCCTATCACCCACGATAGTCTCCAGGATCGGTCCCAACCCAAACGGGGTTCTGGGTCAGACAGATTGCAGGGTGTCTCTGTGGGGGCCTATCTGGGGAGGAGCCAGAGTGCCCCCTGAGCTGTGGGGGGGCACGTTCCCTGGGGGCTCCACTAGTCCAGGCCTGAGGCCTTGGTGAGGGTGTCGAGCAGTTGGAAGTAACTGTACTTGAGGTCATACTCCATGTCGTACCAGAAGTTCACTGTGGGGAGAGCAAGCACAGGAGTGGGTGGCCCAGCTCTGACCCAGAGCCTCCCCAGCCCACCCGCTGGCCGAGGCCAGCAGCTCCTCACCAGCAATGCAGCCCTGGGACTGCTGCACGTGGTGGAACCACAAGGCCGGCAGGTAGAGCATCTCGCCGGCCTGCATGGTGCAGCGGAGGGCCTGGGCCCCACGGTACTGTGGGTACCGGAACAGATCTGGTGTCAAGGGATCCAGTGGAAGCCAGGGCACCTGGGGACGGAGCAGGACCGGGGAACTCGGCCTTTGGCCTTGCCAACGGTAAGGGCCAAAGGTCCCCCTCCATCCGCCCTGGGAAGCCAGCCCCAGAAGGTGGGACCTTACGGAGGAAGGGGCCACCTTCCCAGGACTTTTGGGGCCCACTTGCTCCTCGGAGATGGATGAGCTTGCCCCTCCCTGAGGCCCAGGGCCAAGATGGACACCTTCTCCATGGCCTCTTCATCCACCACCTCAAAGGTGCCCGCCTCAGTGAGTCGGTAGGTTGCTGGGGTGTACAGCTCTGATGCCAGAGAAAAAGGGGGAGCTCAGCAAAGAGTGCTCCCAGCCCCTCACACCTCCTCCCAGCCTCTCCTGTTGGCTGCCTGGCCCCAGGGACACAGGCAGGGAAGCCTCGCTACCCTTCCTCTGGTTTGGGGCCCATGCGTAAGGCAGGTCCCAGCCCTACCATAGGGGATGAAGGGTCGATCGCTGGGCGGGTGAAACAGGAAATGTTTCTCTCCAGAGAGGACACAGTAGAGGTTTTTGTAGTGGTCCTTGTGCACTGCCAACACAAAGAAGGTCCTGGGCAGATTTGGCGGAGCAGGGCACATGAGAGGCAGAACCTGCCCACCCAGAGCCTTGCGCCTCAAGACAGCCAGGGGTGTAAAAACGAGAAAGTCCTGCGAATAAAGATTTCAACCTTCCATCCAAAGTGTCCCCTGATGTCTCCTTTACGCCCAGTACTAGTTCAACTTAGCCAGTAAAGGATCTCCATCCCTCTGCCATGAGCATGGTGCTCTTTTAAACTCCATCCGGGCTCAGACTGAAAACAGCCTCTTCAAAGAACAGCCAGGATCCTGGAGGACAATGAATTTATAAGGGGGAGGGGGAATCCCATTATTTTCTACACAGTTTCTGAAGCCCCCTCATTTCCCTCAGGGAGAAGAACTCGGGAAGGGAGGGTGAGAACGTTTGAACCAACTAGAGGGACTGAATCAATGTCACTGAGCTGTCAGCGTAGAAGCTTGGTGTGTGCTTTTGCTCTGTGTATTCTCAACGACATAGTCAAACCAGACTCCAGGAGATGCCCAGGGGGGGTCTGGGGTGGAGGGCATTCCAGATCCCAGCCACCAGGGACTTGGCACTCACCACACGCCCCATGCGGGTCATCTCTCCAAAGAGGTAAATATCCACGCATAGGGTTCTCCCAAGTTCACCTCCGGGGCCAACGTGCCCTCTGAGAGATGTCTAGTGCGCCCCCACACCAAAGTCATCCCACCCACCACGCTGCAACGCCGCTCCTCCTCTGTTCGCAGAATTGTAGACCGACCCTCCAGGCCAGCCTCCCACCCTTGGCCCCATCCTGGCTCCTCCCTGTCCCTGCATCCCAGAGACACCTACAGGACATCACTGCGGCCGCCTCCCCCAGCCAGAAGTTCACCGCCTCTGGCATCTTCCCTGCAGGACAGAGGAGGAGAGTTAGGAGCGGTTGTCCCCTGCAGGTTGGGTCTGGGATAACACCCAACAGGATATGGGCAGGGGTGCTGCGTGCGAGCGAGGGCCATCCCAGGGAAAAGTGGCGAAGAGGCCATGGTTTGGAGGGCTTGGGGAGTGGGCCCAGCCCCCCACAGGCAAAAGTTAGAGCACTAATCCTTTGCAGTCGGTCAACAGTCAAGGCTTCCAGGGCGGCAGGGCCTGACCCTGGCCATGGGGTGGTGGGTGTGGGCCAAGACAATCAATGTCACCGAGCTGTCAGTGTAGAAGCTTGGTGTGTGCTTCTGCTGTGTATTCTCAACGACTGCCCTCTGCCCCAGTCGCCCCCTCTCACCCAGAGCCTCGGAGGCCCAGGGCACGTGGGGCTCCAAGTCGGGCAGCAGCTGGGGCAGCTCGGTAAGCAGGTTAGAGCACTGCTTCTGCACGTAGAGCACGCCAGGGTGCCGGGCCCTGCCCTCCAGGACGTCCAACACACCTCACAGGGGCAGCAGGCGCTCGGCTGGCATCACGAAGTGGTCTCCGCGCACGGAATCAGCATAGCCATCTGTGGTCACCACTACGCTCATCTCCGTGGCACCCACCGTGGCCCTAGGGGAAGGGACTCTAAGAGCATGCCCACATGCCACAAGACAGCTCGCCCATCACCCTAGCCCAGCCCAGGGCTGCACCCACCTCAGATAGGGGAGCGACCACTTCTGCAGGGCATTGTGCATGATGCAGGGCCTGCTGGGGAAGACCCAGTCCCGGTAGAAGTGCAGTGGCATCGGGGCCTCACCCAGGTAGGGCACGGTTGGAGGCACGCCAAGCTCTTAAGTGGGGTGGGAGGTAGATGTTGACATAAACAGCACCCAGCCACTTACGGATGAGATGCCCTCTCTGGGCAGGCCACAGGGTATCACTGGGCAGTGCTCACTGGGGAGGGACCAAGAGACTCTGGACCACCAGAAATAGAAGGGGATTTTCAAGGAGGAGGCTGCCGCACGCCTACTCCAGGAGGGGCCACACAGCCCAAGAGCAGGTGAGCAACATACTCTGGTGTCAACTTGTGGAGGGGTGGAGTCTAAGCTGTCATTCAGGTTGCAGCTTGATGACCTCATTTGGAGGTGCCCACGGAAATCAATAGCTCCCTTCCTGTGAGACATTCCTGCTGACAAGACACACAGAGCTACACTAGAGCCCTGGAGCCGCAGGGCTCACTTGGAGACCCCTGCTAGCGCTGGGATGCCTCCACCACCACTGGGTCCACAAGGCTTTCCACCCACTGGCCTGTGATCTTCCTGCATCAGCATCATTGCTTGTGTTTCATGAGTAGGAAGAGGGATTTATAGACTGGTATCGGACATATGGGCTAATATCAGACTTAAGGACTTGATCTGGACTGGGCTGGAATGTTTTCATAATGTACAATTTTTCTTTGATATAAAGTTCTCTTTTAAAACACATATAAGTGTCTATGAATTTGTTTCTCTGGTCAACTGGGGCTAACACAGCGGGACTCCTGCTTGGCCCAAACCCCAGTCCTCCCTGGGGCCAGACCCTTGGTTAGCTTCCCTAGCTGCGGTGGTGGACCTCTAGCGAAGTATAGAAAAGCAGCCTCAGGCACCACGCAGGGAGCTCCCCGTGGCTGGGGGCAGCAAGATGAAGGAAGAATGCCTTCCAACTGTGAATATTCACTGAATATTTTGGAATGTGCTCAGCCCTTGGCTTGGCCAGTGTGAATGGGTCCTTTCAAGATGCTGACAGCCTCATCGGGGAGACATGCCTATAACCTGAACGCCCTGGGTCTTCCATGATGGTACCGTGCTGTGTGCTGCCTGGGTGGCTTTCTCTTGCTGCCCTTCATAAAAATCACTGACTCCCTGTTGTGCTCCTGGCTGGCTCCTCGTCTCACCTAGTCTACCTACAAACACTCCCAACCTCCCTCGCCCTCACCTTCTCCTTCTCCCATGCCACCTCCTTTGGGGCCCCTCCACTCACAAGTCACCCCAAGAGCCTTCCTTCCCCCAGCTGGCTATCCTTCTTCTTTAGGAACTTGTGAACCACACCACCCACCGCCCACCCCCTCCCGGCCCCAGCCCACAACCATTTCTAGTAAACAAACAACAGTTGCCCTCGAGTCGATTCTGGTTCCTGGTGACCCGGGATGTCAGAGTGGACCTTTGCTCCACAGTTTGTGGCCCTGACTTTTCTGAAAAGGATTACATTTCGTTGGGGGTCCTTTAGGAGTAGGCAATGTGCACCGACCTTCCCATTAGTAAGACAAATGCTTAACCATGGACACCACCCCGGGGCTCTGAAAAACTCCTCGTTCCCTTCCTGCGTGCATGTCCACTTGACCACCTGCACCGTCAAGCACACTATCTACGGGCCCTGGTGGTGGTCGGTGCTTAAGCACGTGGCTGCTAACCAGGAGGGGGTTGATCTCAGTCCACCAGGTGCCCCTCGGGGGAGAGACATGGTGGCCAATCTTTTTCCTCAGACACAATACGGGGCAGTCCTACGACTCCAGTGACAGGTTTGCAAACAGGTTAATATACTATCTACTCAATTGATTTCCACTGGATAGCTGTCTCTGTCCCCGGCTAGAATGTGATCTCCATGAGGGTGGGGGTGTGGGTTACACCTTCCCAGGATGGAGCACAGTGCCCAGCACGCCCATGATCCCCAGTACACACTGGCTTAATGACTGGATGAAAGGCTTACAATATCTCCTGCCACAGTGAACTAACTGGTTCCCCTGGCTTAACTCCCCTCCTTCCAAAAGCATTTATCACCCCAGCTCCAGACAACCTCTTGAAAGGCAGCCTCATGTTGTCACTCTGAGCAAACCTCCTTTGATGACTTACCACTTGGAGAATAAAGTCTGCCTGGCCTTGGTAACGGGGCCCAACCCATTCTTCTCCTCTGATGAGCCTCTGCCTGGAGCCGGCCCCTTACCACACACCCTCCCTGCTCCCTGGCCCTGCAGCTCCCTCCATTCTTTCCCTTGGGTAGAGCAGAAGGTCCCCCCTGTGCTTCAAGGCCACTGCCCTCCCCCTGAACCACAAGGTCGCGCGCCTCCAGTGAAGTCATCCGATTAGTCTCACGGTCAGTGGGAAAGTTGGGATGTCTTTAACTAGATCAGAAATTGGAGCTGAATAGGAAGGTCCCAGGGGACCTGGGAAGGTGGAAAGGGAAGAGCTGATTGGTACTTGAAAGTCACTGGCAAAGAGGCAAGATGGATCCTGCCTAGTAGATACAGGAACGCGGAGGGGTGACACGTGGCCAAGCTGTGCCAGCCCACTGTAACAGGCACCGCGGAAGATGACTCAGTAAACCCCTGAGATTCTCACAGAAATTCTTAACAGAAGTGGTAACTGCTATTTTTAGCCCCTTTATGTTTTCTACTCTTCTTCCATTTTGATTTTCTTGCATTTGAATAGATTTCTTTTGGGGTACGGTCACTCTTCTATCCCAGGGCTTTGAAACGAGAGAATTTCAAAGGAGATCTAGACAATTCCTTTGACCCCATAATTCCTCTGCTAGGAATTTAACCAACCAAAAACACATGGGCAAAACGCTTCCCTCTCCCGAGCGCACCAACCTCTCTCCGACTCAGGGTGTTTGCCTTCCGTGAACTGCCCCCGCATGTGTCTGCACACTCCCTCCCTCCCTGCCCTTGAGTCTGTGCCCAAGAGCCACCTCCTCATTGAGGCCCGCTTTACTCACCCTATTGAACCTCCATCCCGGAGCCCCTCATTCCACTTAACTGATTTCCCCACATTTATCTTCTAACCTACTGTCTCTTCATTTAGTGTGCCTACGGCTAACTGTAAGGAACCCCGGTAGCTGCTAACAGCAAGGTCAGTGGTTCAAACCCATCGGCCACTCCTCAGGAGAAAATAGACGCTGTCTGCTCACTTAAAGAATTTCAGCCTCACTAACCCACCCAAGGGGAGCGGGTATTGTTTTTATCTCCACAGGGAAAGAGGGACCAGACTTCAACCCAATGCTCCAAGATGTGAATGCAGCATGCCAGCATGCAGTAGGGAACCAGTGGAGAGGTTTGAGGGGCCGGTCCCAATCCCAACTACTAAATGGACACCTGCCCCTCCCCCCAGAAGAATTTATTTCAAAGGGCGGCATTGAATCTGAAGCTCCGGGAGAGGGACATATCTGATCAGAGCACACGGGAGCAGAGGAAGGGGAACGAGGAGAGTGGAGCACATCCTGGACCACCAGGCCATGGGGACGATATTTCCAATTAGAACAGCCAGTTCACAGAGAGGACCACATGGCCAGCCAAACTAGGAGACATGGCGCCCCTCACTGACTCATAGCCCTACAGGGGACAACAATGGAGACACAGTGTGGGAATTGCACCCAATATGATCCTGCCACACTGAGGCAAAACACTAAAGGGGTGCAACAGCAAGGGATTGGAGTGGCGAGGTCCCCAGGGAATGCTGAAGGTGGACTTTGGAGCCAGCATGGTGCCCCAACAGAATGGACTGGAAAACACTCCTAAAGGCCAACAAACAATCCTTGAACTAACTACAAGCTTTTTTTTCTTATTGTGTTTTGTTTTGGTTTTTGTCATTGGTTTGTTGTTGTTTTGCTGTATATTGTTTCTTGGTTTTGCTCTGTCTTGTTTTTGTGCATGTTATTACCTCCTCAGGTCTGTCTAAATAAGATAGGCTGGATGAACAATCTGGAGGAGAAAACAATGGAACCAACAGTTCCGAGGGGACATGGGAGAGGGGGAAGTGGGGGGAAAGGTAGTGGTGTTAACAAACCCAGGGACAAAGGAACAAGTGACCCAAATCGGTGGTGAGGAGGGTGTGGGAGGCTTGGTAGGGCATGATCAAGGGTAATGTAACCAAGAGGAATTGCTGAAACCCTGGTGGGGACTGAGCATGATAGTGGGAAAGGAGGAAAGTCAAAAAAGAAAATAGAGGAAAGAGCTGGGAGGCAAAGGGCATTTATAGAGTTCTAGATAAAGACATGTACATAGGCAAATATGTTTATATATGAGGATGGGGAAATAGATCTGTTAGGTAGCTTAGCCTAGGTAATTGGGAAGTCCATTTACGCATGCCCAGGAGAACCAGCAAAGGACAAAGCTGGATTTTCCCGCCAGTGAGTGGAGATGGGCGTTACACCTGGAGCAGCCCAACTGGGCCAGGTTACTACAATTCAGCCAATGGGATCGACCTGGGGTCGTTCACCACGCCTCCCCCAGGAACCTTTAAGAAGGCAGGAACCGAGAGGGAGAGGGTCTGGTCATCTCCGTGGGAGTTAAGAGATCCTTGCATGTCACGGAGAATTCTCTGCCAGGCCGCATGGTCAAAGGAATCCTATGGGTGCCGCGTAAAACCTGATGCTTCTTTGAACTTTCATTAAATTCACTTGGATCACGAGCCCGGCTTCAGCATAAAATCTTTCTCTCGCGGAGCCAAGGACCAAGGCTGAAATCTAGTCCCGGAGAGAGAGACCTTACAGATCTATGTGCATATATTTATAGGTTTAGTATTAAGGTAGCACAAGGACTTTGGGCCTCCACTGAAGTACTCCCTCAATGCAAGAATACTTTCTTCTTTTAAATTGACACTCTATGAGGTTCACCTTCCTGATACAACTGCTGAAGACAAAGCGGGTGAATAAGCAAATGTGGTGAAGAA
The DNA here is from genome assembly GCF_050624435.1 of Tenrec ecaudatus. Lineage (NCBI taxonomy): Eukaryota > Metazoa > Chordata > Mammalia > Afrosoricida > Tenrecidae > Tenrec > Tenrec ecaudatus. The sequence goes on along the minus strand of NW_027457558.1, from coordinate 948,338 downwards.
AGCTGATGGTGCCCGGCTATCAAAAGATAATAGCATCTGAGGTCTTAAAGGCTTGAAGGTAAATGAGCGGCCATCTAACTCAGAAGCAACAAAGCCCACATGGAAGAAGCACACCAGCCTGTGTGATCAAGAGGTGCCGAAGCCATCACTTATCAGGCATCAAAGAACAAAAATTCATATCATTGTGTGCTCACCTCCCTGATTTGATCGCTGAAGACAAATGGGTGCATAAGCAAATGTGGTGAAGAAAGCTGATGGTGCCCGGCTATAGAGTCGGGGTCTTAAATGTTTGAAGGTAAACAAGCAGCCATCTAGCTCAGAAGCAAAAAAAGCCCACATGGATAAAGCACACCAGCCTGTACGATCACGAGGTGTTGAAGGGATCAGGTATCAGGCATCATCAGAACAAAAAATTATATCATAGTGAATGGGGGGTGGAGTGCAGAGTGGAGACCCAAAGTCCATTTGTGGGCCACTGGACAACACCCCCTTACAGAAGGGTCTCGGGGAGGAGACAAGCCAGTCAGGGTGCGATGTAGCAATGATGAAAAATACAACTTTCCTTAAGTTCCTAAATGCTTCCTCCTCCCCCACTCTCATGATCCCAATTCTACCTTGCAAGTCTGCCTAGACCAGAGGATGTACACTGGTACAGATGGGAACTGGAAACACAGGGAATCAAGGGCAGATGATCCCTTCAGGACCAGTGGTGTGAGTGGTGATGCTGGGAGGGTAGAGGGAGGATGGGTTGGAAACGGGGAACCAATTACAAGGATCTACATGTGACCTCCTCTCTGGGGGACGGACAACAGAGGGGTGGGTGAAGGGAGATATCGGACAGGGAAAGATATGGCAAGATAATAATTTATAAATTATCAAGGGTTCATGAGGGAGGGGGAAACAGGGAGGGAGGGAAAAAATGAGGACCTGATGCTAGGGGCTTAGGTGGAGAGCAAATGTTTTGAGAACGATGAGGGCAATGAATGTACGGATGGGCTTTACATAATTGATGTGTATATGGATTGTGATGGGAGTTGTATGAGTCCGTAATAAAAAGATTCTTTAAAAATATGTTGTGCTTCCATACACCAGCAGCAAACAATCGGAAAAGGAAAGAAAGAGAACAATTCCATTTCTAATACCATCTAAACAACTAAAGGACTGAGGAATATATTTTTTAATAAATCGTTTTATTGGGGCTCATACAACTCTTATCAGAATCCATACATACATCAATTGAGTAAAGCACCCTTATACATTCGTTGTCCTCATCATTCTCAAAATTCGTCTTCCACTTGGGTTCCTGGAATCAGCTTTTTCCTTTTTTTCCCCTCCCCTCCCTCTCCTCTCCCCCTCCCCCTCCCCCATGAACCCTTAATAGTTTATAAATTATTATTTTATCTTATCTTACACTGCCCCGCGTCTCCCCTCACCCACCGTTGCATTGCCCATTTCCCAGAAAGGAGGTTACATGTAGATGGGACTGAGGAATAATTTAATAAGGGAGATAAATACTAAAAATACTTCTGAGGGAATTTAAAGAAGACATAAATAAATTAGAAGGCTTAATATTGTTAAGATGACAATATGACCAAAGTGATCTGCAATCCCTATAAAAATTCCAACAGCTTTTATGTTCCTTTTAGGGGAACGGAAAGTCAATTCTCAAATTCACATGATTGCAAAGGGCCTCAAATAGTAAAAATGATCTTGAAAAAAAGAAGAACAAAATAGGAGGTTTCAAAATAAAATAAAAAATAAATTTTTAAAAATAGGAAGTTTCATCCTTTCCAATTTAAAAATGTACTGTAACGTTGTTAGGCAGACTAGCGCAGGGATGGGATGTCCCTTAAGCCATGCCCAGAGAGCCAGGCAAGGGAACAAAGAGCGGCACACTGCACATGCTCAGAGGCTCAGGTTTCCCACCAGTGGGATTGGGTGGGTGCTAAACCTGGATCGGCCCACCTGAGCCAGGTGAATTCAATTCAGCCAATGGGGTCCATCTGGGGTCGTCCACCACGCCTCCCCCTGGAATCCATGAAAAGGGAGGGGTGGGGGAGGGGGAGGGGGAGAAGGGAGAGAGAAAGTGAGTCAGAGAGAGAGAGAGAGAGAGAGAGAGAGAGAGAGAGAGAGAGAGAGAGAGAGAGATCGAGATCTAACAGAGAGCAGAGAGTCGCAGGGAAGGAGAGATCTTTGCGTGACGCTGAGCAGCTTCAGCCAGGCTGCATGGTCGGCGGAGTCCTATGGGTGCTGTGTAAAACCTGAAACTTCTTCTACCTCTCATCAAACTCACTTGGTTCACGAACCAGGCTCCGGCGTGAATTCTTTCTAACGAGGTACAACTCGATCTCCCGAGAGATCTAACAAAGCCACAATCATCAAAAGAGTGTGGTATTCCTAAGAGGGCAGTCCAAGGAGTAGAAATGAGAATCAAGAAATACACCCGTACACCTATGGTAACTTGTGATTTGACAATTATGTGAATGGGGGAAGACCCACTTATTCAATACACAGTGCTATGACCACTGAGTCGCCACATGCAAAGGAATGAAGGCAAATGGACCGATACCTTACATCATGTATGTGGAATTATAAAGAGACTTCTCCCCAGATTTGTCTCCCCAAAGACATGTCAAACACTAGAGCCTATTTGCCGGCATATCGTGGGAAGCCAGATGCTTGGAGACATCCTCCCTGAAGGCAGTCATTGGCCAGACAACTGTCTGCTCCCAGGGCAGGTAGAGGTCCCCCCTTCCCTGCTGTTAAGGACAATGGGCTAGTTCTCCCTAAATGCTTGTGACCATTAGCTTGGTTCCCATAGGAAGAGTTTACACCCTACTGATAATGGTTTCTATGGAGACCCAGAAAACAGGTCAAACCAGCTCAGTGACATTCAAAGTTAGGCTGCCATCCTGAATCTAGGATCTGCCCTTGTCACATGTGTGCCCCCAATCCCTCCTCTTCCTATTGTGTATATCCCTATATTGTCCCCCTCTCATTGCTGTATACCCTATAGTGCAACCCCTTCCTGTGATGTATGTCTTTACCTGTAATTACTGGTCTTGCACATCCCCCAAAGATATATAGGCCTGGGTTATGTGTCTTTGTAGTCAGAACTCCAGAGCCTCGGAGCACTCTGCTGATTTTCTTTAGATGCCTTTCCTCCCACATACCCAACAACCCGTTCCCCTATTTTAGCATTGAAAGTCCCTCCACCCAGGCCAACTGGTTTGATCATGTGTTCGATTTGCATGCAGCCCCTCCCCTCTCCTGAGGGGTAGCCTCAGTGAAGGCACTGACAGGCTCAGAATCTTGGTTTCCTGACCTGTGCGTGTGCTGGAAAGTTTACATGGGATGATAAATAATAACACGGATCGCAATGGACAATTATAAGCACTTACTATGGGCCAGACGTTGTTCCTCAGTGCTTCTAGCAGGCACACAAATGCCATGTCCTTGGGGCCTACAAGAACTCAGATTCCACTTCAGCAGATCTGAAGCAAGCTGTGAGAAATGGAGTTTCTACAACAGTGAGGACCAGGATTCTAAGAAGGATTGAGGCATTCAAATGACCGTGATGGCAAAGACCATGTATTGAGTATACTGTGGGTGGCCAAAAGAATGAGCAAATCAGTCCTGGAGGAAATCGAACCAGGACATTCTTCGAAGAATGTTCCTAGAAGATAGAATGGCAAAATTTTGTCATGCTGATTTTGGACATGTCGTTAGGAAAGACCAATTGTGAGACGAAAACATCATGTTTGGTAAAATAGTGGATCTGGGGAAACTCTTCATGACACGGACTGGCACAATAACCGCAACAATGACCTCACACCTGCCAATGGGCGGGAAGATTGCATAGGATCTAGCAGTAATTTGTCCTATCCGGCATAAGGTCACAAGGAATCAAATTTGCTTTGCTGGCGACTAACAACAACAAGGTCTTTCTATCATTCAATCTCAACCTCGAACACACAACCTAAGAACTATTTTTCACTTCCCTTGTACACACAGCAGAACAAAGGGGGTTCAATGATTTTTCCGAGGTTATAGAGCTAGAAGGACATAGAGCCAAGACTGGACAATGGAGCGATTTGACACCAGAGACATTAATCTTAAGCAGGACCTTTGTCTCCCACAAAGATCATAGGCATATCCATAACGGACTTGGCACAAGCTCTTCCACATGGCAACCTTTCAGCAGATAGTTGCTATCTTAGTGCCATCCAGTTGACACCAAATCAGCGACTGTATAGGGCAGGGTAGAACTGTCTATGTGGGTTTCTGACACTAAATATTTACAGCCATAGAAATCCTCATCTTTCTCCCACAAAAGTCCGTATGATTGTTATTAATTGGGTCAGAAGTTACTTTAATGGTGACCAAATCCTTCCTCTTCTTGGATTCAACATTATACCCCACTGCTTCTAATAGCTCCTCTACCCAAACCAAAACAGGCATGAGAGAGTTGATTCTGACTCATGGTGCCTTATGTGTGGATTCCATAGGACTTTCAAGACTATAGGCTTTAAGCAGGTTTCCAGGCCTTTCCTCCATGGTGCCCCTGTGTGGGTTCCAACTGCCGATGATTTGTTGAATAGTTGAGTGTGGAACTCTTTGCCCTCCTCCAGGAACTCCAATACCCTTGAAGCTCTCTATTCACAAAGGACTGTCCTTCCAACCTAGGCTCAGAGTGCTTGTCTTCTCTCTCTCGTTTTCCTTTTCATCAAGTTGTTTGGGACTCCCCAGGAGTTGGGTCCCAGGGACATATTTATATGTAATTATGTCCCTGTCATCTAAACATGATCATGATAAATGGAGAAAATACTGAAGTGATCAGTGCTATCTTCTTGCTGCGATCCACAATAAATGATCACGCGAGCCCCAGTCAAGAACCCAAAGGACGTATTGCATTGGGTAAATCTGCTCTATGCGACCTCTTCCTTTTTAAAATTTTTTTGCAGCTGGGAAAGAGAAAGGGGAGATGGGCTCTTCTCCCAAGTTGGCATCCCTGCCAGGGCACCCCTACTCAAATCTGGCCAACTTCACTCCCGAATAGAGTTCCCTGCTACTCCTGTAGAACTGCCCCGTGGAAGGACCAATGGTCTAAAGATTCAGAATGGAGAAGACAAGTACCAAAAGCCATAGCCTAGCCCTTCACAGCCAGAGTGTGACCCCACAAGGGCCCCCACAAACAGACACTTTCTAGGGATCTTAAGTTGTTGGGGCTTAAGGGGAGGGGAGTGCGGCTCTAGCAAGCTAGGATCCCATTCCAGGCTGTGGGCACATATCCCGAGCCCTTGATGGGGAGGCCTCACGTACCCAGTGGGTCCAATGGAGTTCTGGGTATATGGGCCTGTGGGAAGGAAGCCACCTTGAGGGCTGGACCAACCCATAGCATCCCAAGTTGGATAGGGTGCAGGGGCCTGGGCAGGATCCCTCCTCCTTTCCATCCCTCATGACCAACCAGACTAACAAAGTCTTGGGCAGGGAGGGGGCCTGGAGCAGGACCAGGGTTGGGACAGGGGTCCTGGAGTGAGGTCTCAGGTGGGTGGGCCAGGCAGGGTAGGAGTTCTGGGGCCTGGGCAGGCACCAGGTGGGCTGCAGACCCACATCAGGGGTCATGGTGGCAAGGCCCGGGTGGGCAGGAGTCTGGGAGAGGGCGGGGAGGCCGCAGGAACCACACCTGGTCTGTGAAGCCCTAGGCCTTGCCCATCAGGTCATTTTGGCCCATGGAGGTGGTGCGGCTCTGAGGCTGGCTCACTCAGCACTCAGAGCTTGGCCTGCTCAGGTCCTGAGCCCTTGGCCTCCACAGGAAGTGCTGGCTGGCCTCTTGCCTTGTCCTCAATAGTGGCTCCAGCTGCTGCCAAATAGGCCAAGGCTTAAAGGGGCCATGGGCTTCCACCTGTGCGCCCCGCCTCTTCATCCTTAAAGGGGCCACGCGTTGCAGCCAGAGACCTCTTTCAAAAGTGTTCTCCAAAGTGTTTAAGAGCAAGGATGTTACCTTGAAGCTTAAGGTGTAGCTGACTAAAGCCATCTGAGTCATATATTCAATGGCCTTGTATGCACGTGAAAGTTGGACATTGAAAAGGAAGATCAAAGAAGAATCAATGCATTTATATTGGGATGCTGGTGAATAATATTGGAAGTACTATGAACTGCCAAAAGAACAAACAAATGTGGGTTAGAAGTACAGCTAGAATACTCCTTAGAAGCAAGAATGGTGAGACTTCCCCTCACGTACCTTAGACATACTGTTAGTGAGAGATCAGTCCCTGGAGGAGTAAGGACATCCTGCTAGGTGAAGAGAGATAAGCGAAAATGAGGAAGACCTTCAGTAAATGGATTGACACAGTGGCTGCAACAAGGGGCTGAACCATAACAACTATTGAGAGGATGGTGCAGGACTGGGTGGTGTTTCGTTCTAATGTCCATAGGGTGGCTAGGAGTTGGAATTGACTCAATGGCATCTAACAACAGAAACAAAATCTACACCTACTACTAACAGGACAGGAAGTTTTCCAACCCCTCGCATCTCTCAACCCCAGGAACAGAGATGCCACCTTCCTTCTACCTGTATAACCAGTATCTAGAACAGAGCTCAACGACGAAGTGCCTAACAAACCTGAAGTAGCTGTTACTTAGCTCCATGCCTCATAGGTCTCAGTTCCCCAGCCCCAAATCAATAACATCGGTGTTGTTGTTTGTTGCCAACAAGTTGATTTCTACTTACACCTGACTCACACCTGCCTACCTAGTAACCCACCTTATGAAAATAAGGCAGAAGAATGATTCTTTCCCACGGTGTCTGCAGACTATGACTCACCACTCTGAAGGCACTGTCATGTAAATGTTGAATGGCTAGCTGAAAGGTTGACAGTTGAAACCCACCAGCTGCTTCAAGGTAAAATGATGGGGCTGTCTGTTCCAGTAATGTTGTACAACCTTGGAAAACTTATATAAGGAATTGACTGGACTGCAATGAGTTTGCTGTACCTGGAATGATGATGCGACCAGAGAAAGAATGAGAGGGAAGCCTGAACAGAAAGCACTGCCCTGCCCTCCATCTGGCAGTTTTGTGATTTTTTGAAGAGTTGGTTCGAATGGAACAAGGAATAAAGAGGCGGAGTGCATGGCAGTTGAGCGCTATTTGCCATTCTGACCAAGTGCCTCTGTGAGAAAAGGGGGAGGGTAGGGTTGATCTTGGTCTTGATCAAAGTCCAAGAAAATATTTGCATTTCCAGAAAGTGGGAGGTTTCCCAAGCCAGGGTAGTAACAGGAGCTGCTAGCTCTCACATCTGGCCCTGTGGACCCTGTTCAAAGAATCTCCTGCACTGGGTAAGAGGTTGGTGGTTAGGCAGAGAGACAAAGAGAGAGAGTTGAACTTCCTCAGGTTGTGTCTGGTCTGAAGGGTTTTGTCGACAGGCATCCTGGCTCTTTCCCAGCCTGAGCCCTTGAGGCTCCTCAAGGCCACGCTCCCGCTTCCCGGGCCCCCCACAGGGACACCTTCCAGAGGTCTTCCTGTACCCATATGTGGATTTTGGCTTTTCCTTCTTTTGGCTCTGCTCAGTAGCAGGGCATTTGAAGGGTGGTTGTGGGCTTTGTACAGTTGTCATTAGCATAAATGCGTGATAATTTCCTAAATTTCTCCTCCCGCAGCTTTAGGCTGTGTTTCCAAACTCCCGGTCCTCACAGAGGCTCTGCAGAGGGGGCAGTGGCTCTGATTCCACCTGGCAGTTCCTGGTTGAGCACATGGATGTCCCATCCCAGTCTAGCTATGGCACCAGGGATCACGGTGCTAGGAGAGGGGCAAATGGGTCCTCCAAAGGAGATGTGTAGTGACCACAAAAGTGACACACTTATGGTTATCTAATAATTGTACATGGTGGTGCTTGGCCCTCTCAAGGTGGAAACATACAAATTAGCTTATGCCTCTTCTCTAAAAGCAAGGGTACCTGCTTGTGACATGAGGTTTTGGAATGTTCTTTCATGGGCACAAAGAAGGGTGGCTGATCCAACCCTTCAGCAGCTCATCAATCATTGAGTATCTCAAGCTGATTTAGAGTAGTGTCCAGAGATCTAGTGGTGAAATGGGGTAGAAAGCTGTGGGGCGCTAGCCAGGGAGAGAATACGGAGTAATTTGAGCCAGAAAGAGTTATGAATGGGAGGCAGAATGAATATAGAAGGGATCTGGGAAATGAGTTTGGATCTATCTACCTCTTGAAGGATCTCACCCTTCTCTCTTCTCAACTGCTTCCAATGCAGCCTCGATCTGCCTGCTCTGGGCTTCCAAACCACACAAGCGACAATGCAGACACACGCACTCACAGGCACGCACACACACATGTACACACACATGTACAAATACACTCCGAAGAAGCAAAACCTACTTCTGGTGAATCCAGCCAATTCAGATGCATAGCAATCCCAGAGGAAATAGTAGAACTTCCTGTGTGGGTTTCTGACACCATAAATTTGTCCATGTCAGACGGCCTCATCTTTCTCCCTCTCAGAACAGCTAGTGGGTTTGAACTGCTGGCCTTGTGATTAGTAGTGAGATGCTTAACCCACAGCATCACCAAATCTCCTTAGCAAGAAGGATATTACCACAATCAACACCACCTTTTTCCTACTTTTCTGGGGGTTAGGGAAGGAAAGAGTACTGTTCAGCATTCGACTCCCTTTAAAGAAAATGGGAGGTCCAGGGTGATGACAGCAGATGGCTGGAACATTCCAGCCTGGCATCCTGGGTCACCCGGAATGATTCTCCCTTGTGGGCTCTATGAAGCAGGCACACTCAAAGACCACAGAACCTCGTTCTCAGCTGTCAGCCTCGGGTCTTGGGTTTTTTTGGACCTGCCGGTTGGAGAGGGGCTGCTCGATGGAGAGCCTCATCACTTAGCATCATGGCTGCTCCGACATGATACCTCTGAGTCATGTAATTTATATTTCATGCACAATTGAAGCAGCTAATGGTGTCATTCTCCAAGGGGGAAACAAGTTGTTACAGCGTGAATTACATTGCAGGCGTGTGCCCTTTCCTTTCTCCCCAAGTGCCCCAGGGGAAGTTCCCAGGTAGCCGTCTTGTGGGTGTCCAAGAGTGGACAGGCCCCAAGGTGTCAGGGCTAAGGAGTGGTGGCAAGGCCAAAAATGCTTTCTCTGACTTCTTTTTGTGTGCATTGAGGCGGTGGAAATAGAGGTGGCAGCTAAAACTGCCCAGTGGTCTCACCATTTTTTTCTCACCTGTACGTGTGGGATTGGGCAGGGTTAGAGTGTGACTCTTCAGTTCTCATGCTAACATTGATCGATATTGGACAGTGGAGATGATGTGTAGGGGAACGGATGCAAAATCCAACCACTTGTACTCAAGACATCAGCAGAGGGTGGAGCTAAGCCTGTTGTCTCTGAGGTTGGTCTGCTGGGATATGAATTCTAGCTCCCCCTTTGATAAACTGGTCACCTCTGGGCTAGATTGTTTCACTTTTCTGTGAATTCATGTTCTCACCAATAGACGGGAGCTGATGCACTCACTACCAATGGGTCAGTCAATTCCAATACATAGTGAGCCTGCAGGACAGAATGGAACCATTCTAGAGGTGTTCCTATAAGCTGTGACTTGTCCTGGAGAAAATTGATGCATCATTCTCAGGGGAATCTGCTGAGGGTTTTTCTGAGCTTGTGGTAAGTAGTCAAGGGCTTCTCTATTGCCCCACCAGCGCTCCTCTTAAAAGGGTTGCAAAAGCCACCAAAACCCCACTGCTCTTGAGTTCATTCAGACCCATAGCAACTCGGCAGGATAAAGTAATAACTGTCCCGGCAGATGTCCAACCCCGAACATCTTTATGAGAGCTGACAGCCCAATCTTGATCCCAAAGAACAGCTGGTGGATTTGAACCACCGACATTCTGGTTAGCATTTCTAATGCTTCACGCACACCGCACCTGTGGGATGAAATTAGTGAATGTACATGCAATGCTTAGAACACTAGTACATAACATGCACTTAGCAATTGTGAGATATTATGGTAGGAGGGGATGCCAAAAACCAAACCAACTCACTGCCATCCAGTCCACTCTGACTCACCATGACCTGAGTTCTACCTTATAGGACAGGGTCCAACTACTCCTGTGGTTATTTGAGAGTGTAACTTGGTAGGAGTGGAAAGCCTCATCTTTTTCCCTGAGTGTGGCTGGTCGTTTTGAACTGTTGACTTTGGGATTAGCAGTCCAATATGTAATCACCCACGCCACTATTAAATGAGAGCAACGAGTTTCTGACATTTTCTGTGAGGTGGTAGAATTATTTGTCATTTCTATATTTGAATATGGTAAATCGACTGAAACACAGCAATGGTCATGACTTTACCAAGAGAGGAGAGATGTCAATTTTAAGGATATATAGAGCTGGAAGTCAATCCTGGATAGTACAAATGGTGAAAACACTTGGCCATTAACAGAAACGTAGGAGGCTCAAGCGCACCCAGAATACCTTGGAAGAACGTCTGGCCATCTGTTTCTGAAAGGATATGCCCATTGGAAATCCTATGAATTGCCATGAATCACAATCCACTCAGTGTCAAATGGTCATTTTAAATTTCAGAATGGTTCCTGGGATGAAAGAAAAAATCTAAGTTGTCTATTGAAGACGTGGTTTGTGAGAGCACCTGGCCCATTTAAATACAATAATGGACGAGGAACCTCGCTGGGGTCACTGTACACAGACCAGGCCATGCTTTCTCCACATCTAGTTGTGTTGGATGCTGTCAAGTTGGTTTCAACTCGCAGCGACTCTTTGTACAACCGAAAGAAACACTTCCTGTTCCTGTGCCATTCTCAAAAATTGTTATGTTTTAGACTATTGCTGCAGAAACTGTGTCCATCCATCTTGGTGAGGGCCTTCCTCATTTTGGTGCCCCTTTACCAAGCATGATGGCCTTCTCTATGATGTTGCGCCTCATAGCTCCTGATGTTCAAGTATGTGAGACGAATTCTAGCCATTCTTGCCTCTAAGGAGCATTCTGGATACACTTCTTTCAAGACAGATCTTGCTCCTCAACTGAAATTCTTGCACAGAGAGTGAAAGCAAACCTGATTTACCTAGAGTCTCGTTTCCCACAGTGCGCAACACCACCATCTGCTTGGCATGGAAAAATCCAGGGATCTACAAAGCAGATATCTACATTTTATCCTGGATGGTGAGCTATAGTACAAAATTCTTTCATTACCAGGGGTCCCTGAGTAATTTCTTTTTCTGAAAAGAGGGCAGTAGGCAGAATAAGTTTCAGAACTTTTGGTCTAGAGCAGGAGCTGGAACCTTGTTTTTCTGCCAAGGATCATGTGATTTATAATGTCATTCATGGGGCCATACAGGTCAAATATTTAATGAACTCACCCCTAAGGTGAGTTCAAATGCTTCTCTTTGCTTCTCTTTGGTGAGATGTGTGATGCTGGCAGGTATTGATGATTTGGGGGGCCATATACAGCCCTTGGGCCAAACGGTCTAGGGTAGTGGATCTCAACTGGTGGGTCACGACTTCTTTGGGGGTCGAATGAGACTTTCACGGGGGTGGCCTGATTCATCACAGTAACAAAATTACAGTGATGAATTAGAAATGAAATAATTTTGTGGTCAGGTGTCACCACAAACTGAGGAAATATATGAAAAAGTCACGGCATTAGGAAGGCTGAGAAACACTGGTGTAGGGAATGGTTGGGATCTCAATGTAGGAAAACATGAACTTCATAGGCATTCAGGCAGTGTAGCACTTGGGTTTCATTGGAGAGGAAAGAACTATTGATCTTGTTTCAAGGACAAACTAATCTGGAAGTAAATGCTTTTGTGGATGAAAACAAAACATAAAACAAACTCTTGAAAGATTTCTGTATGCTAGAGATGAATTGCAATCAAGAAAATTAAATGATATCTGTTAGGGGTCCAGCAGAAAACAAACCATTCAGAAGTTTTAATTAAAGAGAGTTTAATGAAGACTGTTCACAGTGGTGCGGATGGGGTTAAGGGAACCAACAAAAGATAGGGAGGCCCCAAGGGGTTAACAAGAGCATAAAGCTGTTGCCACGTGTCCTATGGAATTTCCTCTACAGCTCTTTGACTTCATATCTTCTCATTGTCTTAGCTACTCTATGATGTAGAGCAATTCTACCTCATAGGAATTTTATACTACTGTCCTCTCCCAATTTCCATTACTTTCCAACTTCATTCGTGTTAAAATAGGTAGTATTTAATCAGATTTACTATGCTCTAAACCAGTGGTTCTCAAACTTCGTAATTCCTTGGCACTATAGTGAAGTCCCTGATGTTGTGGTGAACATCCATTCATAAAATTATTTTTGTTGCTACTTTATACCTGTAATTTTGCTACTAATAAGAAGAGGCCAACCCCTGTGAATGGGTAGCTCAAGCCCCAAAGAGGTCCTGATCCACAGGTTGTGAACCGCTGCTCTAAACTAAGAAGTGTTTCTTTAAGATGTAGTTCAGTATATTGTTAGACGCCCAAGTCCTGTTGTTGCTGTTGTTAGGTGCAATCGAGTGGGTTTTGGCTCACAGCAACTCTATGTACAATGTACTGAAATGCTGACCCATCCTGTGCATTCCTCACAGTGGTTCTTTGCTTGGGCTCTATGTTGCAGCCACTTAGCTATTCCAAATTGTAGGGGCTGCCTCTCGTTTTCTGCCCTTCTACTGTACAAATATTTGTGTCATCCTCTAGGACAGTGATCTCAACCTTCCTAATTCCACAACACTTTCCAATGTAGTGGTAGACCTTCAATCATAAAATTATATTCTTTGCTACTTCATAACTCTAGTTTTGCTACTGTTATGAATAGTGCCACCCTGTAAAAGGTTCGTCTAAGCCCCAAATTGGTCACGACCCACATGTTGAGAACTGCTGCTCTAAATTCAGAGGAGTTTCTCTTAAGGTCTGCTTCACCATACTGTTAGAAGCTCAAGTCCATTTGTTGTTGTTGTTAGGTGCCGTAGAGTGGGTGTGTCTCATAGCAACTCTATGCACATTATAAAGGAACGCCTCCCTGTCCTGTGCCCTCCTCATAGTGGTTCTTTGATTATGTTCAGCCACTGTGCTAATGTATCTTGTTGGGGACTGCCTCTCTTTTCCTGCCCTTCTGTACCAAGATTTGGGTCTTCCAAAAGAGCAGTGGCTCTCAACTTTCCTAATGCCATTTTCTTTTCATACTGATTCTCATTTAGTGGTGACCCCCAACCATAAAATTATTTTCATTGCACATTCATAACTGTAATTTTGTTACTGTTATGAATCATGACACCCTTGTGTAATTTTCATTCCACACTACAAAGGGGTTGTGACACGCAGGTGAAAATCCTCTGCTCTAAACTAAGAGGAGATTCTCTTAAGATAGAATTCAGCATATTTGTAGATGCAGAAGTTCTGTTGTTAGGTACCATTGACTGGGTTTTGGCTCATAACAACTCTATGCACAATGCAAAGAAACACTTTCCCGTCCTATGCCACAGTAGTTCTTACACTTGCGCTCATTGTTGCAGCCACTGAGCTAGACCAACTTTTGGGTAGCTGCCTCTTTTTTGTGGCCTTTGTACTGTACCAAGAATTGTGTCTTCCTCTAGGGCAGTGGTTGTCAAATTTCCTAATGCCATGACTCTTTCATACAGTTCCTCATGTAGTGGTGACTCACATCATAAAATTAATTTCATTGTTACTTTGTAACTGTAATTGTCCTACAGTTATGAAACGGGTCTTACTTGTGAAAGGGTCATTTGACCGCCAAAAGCGGTCGCGACCCACAGATTGAAAACTGCTGGTCTAAACTAAGAGGAGTTTCTCTTAATATCTATTTCACCCTATTGTTAGAAGCACAAATCCCGTAGTTATTGTTGTTAGATTCTGTCGCATAGCTTTCGACGTACAGCTACTCTAAGAACAATATGGTGGAAAGGTGTCCTGTCCTGTGCCATCCTCACAGTGGTTCTTTTGCTTGCTCGGATTGTTACAGCCACTGTCGTGTTCCATCTTGCTGTGGGTTGCCTCTTTTTTGCTGCCCTTCTACTGTACCCAGATTTATGTCTTTCTCTAGGGCAGTGGTTCTCTACCTTCCTAATGCCACGACTCTTTCACACCATTTCTCTTGTACTGGTGACACCCCCCAATCATCAAATTATTTTCCTTGTTATTTCATAACTATAATTTTACTACTGTTATGAATCAGGCCACCCATGTGAAATGGTCATTCCTCCCCCTTAAAACGTTGTGATCCACAGTTTGAGAGCTGCTACTCTACACTAAGAGGAGTTTCTTTTAAGGTCTACTTCAGCATATTGTTAGAGGCACAAGTCCTGTTGTTTTTGGCTGCCTTCGAGTGGGTTTTGGCTCATACCAACTCTATGCACCGTGTAATGAAATGCTTTCCCGTCCTGTGCCTTCCTCACAGTGGTTCTTTTGCTCATGCTCATTGTTGCAGCCACTGTGCCAATCCATCTTGTTGGTCACTGCCTCTTTTCCTGCTCTTCTATACACAGATTTGTGTCTTCCTCTAGAGCAGTGGTTCTTAATTTTCTGAATGCCTCTACCATTTCACACCGTTCCTCATGTAGTGGTGACATCCCAACCATAAAATATATTCATTGCTACATCATAACTGTAATTTTGCTTCTGTTATGAATCAGGCCACCCATGTGAAAGGTTCATTAGTCTCCTCAAAGGTGTCACGACACTCAGTTTGAGAACCAATGTTCTAAATTAATAGGAGTTTCTCTTAACGTCCACTTCAGAATATTCTTCGAACCACAAGTCCTGTTTTTTATTGTTAGGTGCCTTTTAGTGTGTGTTGGCTCATAGCAACTGTATGCACAATATAATGAAACCCGGCCCCATCTTGTGCGATCCTCACAGTGGTTATTTTGCTTGTGCTCATTGTTTCAGCCATTGTACTAATCCAACTTTTGGAGTGCTGCCTCTCTTTTGCTGCCCCTCTAATGTACCAAGATTTGTGTCTTCCTCTAGGGCAGTGGTTCTCAAATATGCTAATGCCATGACCCTTGCATACATTTCCTCATGTAGTGATGAACAACCCCCAATCGTAAAATTATTTTCATTGCTACTTCGCAACTTTAATTTTGCTGTAGTTATGAATTGGGCCTCCACTGTGAAAGGGTCATTTACCCCCCCCCCCCACAAAGGGGTCGCGACCCACAGGTTGAGAATCGCTGCTCTAAACTAACAGTAGTTTCTCTTAGGATCTACGTCACCAAATTGTGAGAAGCACAAGTCCTGTAGTTATTGTTGTTAGGTGCTGTCCAGTAGTTTCGGCTCACAACAACTCTACGCACAATATAATGAAATGCTGCCGCCACTTATGCAATCCTCACAGTGGCTCTTTGCTTGCGCTCATTGTTATAGCCACTCTGCTAATCCATCATTTGGGGGTCTGCCTCTCATTTGCTGGCTTTCTACTCTACCAAGATTTCTGTCTTCCTTTAGGCCAGTGGTTCTCAACCTCCCTAATTCCACAACCCTTTCATACAATTCCTGATGTAGTGCATACCCCCCAATCATAAATTTATTTTCATTACTACTTCATAACTGTAATTTTGCTACCATTATGTACTGGGACACCCCTGTGAAAGGGTCATTCATCACCTAAATGGGGTCCTGGCCCACAGGTTGAGAACCGCTGCTCTAAACTATGAAGAATTTTTCTTTAGATATATTTAAACACATTGTTAGAAGCACAAGTCTTTTGTTATTGTATTTAGGTGCCATAGAGTGGGATTCAGCTCACAGTAACTCTATGCAAATATAATGAAACACTGCCCTGTGCCATCCTCACCGTGCTTCCTTGCTTGTGCTGTGTGTTGCAGCCACTGTGCTATTCCAACTTGTGGGGGCTGCCTCTCCTTTGCTGCTCCTCTACTATACCAACATTTGTGTCTTCCTCTCAGACAGTGGTTCTCAACCTTCCTAATTTCATGACCCTTTCATACAGTTCCCAATGTAGTGGTGGACCCCCAGTCATAAAACTTTTGCTGCTGAAATCAGGGAGGTAGGTAGTAATAGAGGGAACCACTTAGTACTCCCATAGTTCCCATAGCAACCTGGACCAATTGGTGGGAGGCATGGGGGGTTTCGGTGCTTGGTGGAGGTGAAGGCTGACGTGTTTAGAGTGGAAAGAGGAAATGTTATTGGAGATGGCTTTGAGACTAGCCTCTGCTGGTCTCTTGCTCCTCACTCTCCTCTTGGTAGCAGCACGTGTGTTCCCCTCCCCACCATGCCTCATCCCAACTTGGAGCCCTTCTGGCTATTATTTCCTTATGGAAAAGCTGTCAGCTCATTATCCTGCTTTCTTCCATTCATGCTTCTTTAGCTCCGTGTTGACTTCTAATAGGAGAGAATCAGAAAAGTTAAGTCCCCACCCCACAGGGCCTTTGCTGAAGGAGACGGCAAGCTGTGTACGGAATATCTCCTAGCTCACTCTCTCACTTCTCCCTAATAGATTTTTCCTGCCACTGCTCCTGGCTGGAGGGGATGGAGAGTTCACGTGATGCCACAGAAGTCACAGCAAAAGAACCAAGGCACTTGGCAAAGACCATTCATGAGCCGGAATATGATAGAAGCTCTTGAATGGGAAGGCACCATTCTGGCAGTAAACATGCTCCTATGGACCCTCCCAGTTCTAAGGCTTTAGTGCAGTCCCACCTGAATGAGTTCTCCCTGGGTGAGTTCCTCCTGAAAGCGAAAGAGGGCTTATCCTTCTTTATCTTTGAAGCTATGCCTTCTATACCTACTGGATCCAGATATTGAGGATCTTCGCTTCCTGATTCCTGAACTCAACTGTGCTGATTGATAGCTGCATGGCCAAGGACCCAGACACAGCTCTGGATTCTCTGTTCGCTCTCTTTAGCCACCATTGGTTTCCTTTTGTCTAATTGTGCAACAGAAATCTCGGGGGATGCTTTATTCTAAAGTTCTTCCACTTCCCTAAAGGCGGGTATAGAGAAAGGCAAAGTTAACTGGAGTCTCTCCAGCACACACTGGAACCCCAAGGGGGCTGCATAGGTCTCATCCAAAAGTGGAGATCTGCTGCCTCACCCCTAGCCTGGGAACCCATCATGGGTAGGGGCCAAGTGCTGTTTCTATCTGGACCTTCAGGGTCTTCGCAGTGCCTGGCTCATAGAGGAAATGAAAAATGCTTGTTTCTTCTTAACAAGTCAGAGATTTACTATTGTTGTTAGGGTCGGTCCTGTTGCTTCCCACTCATAACAACCCTATGTCAAACAGAACACAACGCCACCCGGTACCCTCATCACAATTGTTCTTATGTTTGAGCCCATTACTGCAGCCCCCATGTCCATCCATCTCATGAGAGCCTCCCTCTTTTCCATTGCCCTTCCACTTTACCAAGCATGATGTCCTATTCCTGGGCCTGGTCTCTCCTGACAACATGTTGAAAGTACATGTCCAAAGGGTGACAAAATCTGGTCATCCTTACTTCTAAGGAGCATTTGGCCTGTGCTTCTTCCAAGACAAGTTTATTGGTGCTTCTGGTAGTCCATAGTACTTTCTATGGTTCTTTTTTCCTAGCACCATAATTCAAATGCATCGATTCTTCTTTGGCCTGCCTTATTTAATCTCCAAATTTTGCATGCATAGGAAGTGTTTGAACACACTATGGCTTGTGTCACATGCACCTTAGTTCTCAAAATAACATCCCTGCTTTTCAATACTCTAAAGAGGTCTTGTGAATATTTAGCCAATACAATGCAATGCATTTTTTAAGCTCTTGACTGCTGCTTGCATGAGCGTTGAACATGGATCCAAGGAAGAGGAAATCCTTGACCACCTCACAATTCTACATCTAAGCATATACCTCAAAGAATAACAAACAGAGACTCAAAGAGATAGTGGTATACAAGTTCACTGCAGCACTACCCACAATAGCTGAAAGGTGACTATTACCAAAGTGCCCGGGGCCCGAAGAATGGATAAACCAAACAATATCTAAGTCATACAATGGAATATTATTCACCCTTTAAAAAGGAATGATGTTTTGGAACATGCTACACTATGCAGGGACCTTGAACACCTTCTGCTGAGTGAAACAAGTCAGACCATAATGAGATTGATATAAAATATGCAGAATCCATAGGGAAATCCATACACAGCAAGCAGAGTCACGGTTAATAAGGGTTGGGTGACGAAGGCAATGGGGAGTGACTGGTTAATGAGCATTGACTGTGTCTCCATTCAGAGTGATCCAAATGTTGGCCTGATCCTATATTCGGTTTGCATGTAGCCCCTGCCCTCTCCTGAGGGGTAGCCTCAGCAAAGGCACTGACAGGTTCAGAATCTTGGTTTCCTGACCTGTGAGTGTGCTGGAAAGATTAGATGGAGTAATAAATAATGACACTGATCACAACCAATAATTATAAAGCACTTACTATGGGCCAGACGTTGTTCCCCAGCCGTGCTTCTAGCAGGCACACAAATAAAATGCCCTTGGGGCCTAACAGAAACTCAGATTCCACGTCAGCCGATCTGAAGCAAGCTGCGAGAAATGGAGTTTCTAATGGGGAAAACAGTGAGGACCAGGATTCTCAGAAGGATTGAGGCATTTGAATGACATTGATGTGTGTGTGGCATTGTGTGTGGATTATACTGTGTGTGGCCAGGAGAATGAGCAAATCAGTCCTGGAGGAAATTGAGCCAGGACACTCTTCACAGAATGTTCCTAGAAGAGAGAATGGCAATTTTTTGTCATGCTGATTTTGGTCATGTCGTTAGGAAAGACCAGTTGTGAGAAGAGGACATCATGTGGATCTGGGGAAACTCTTCATGACATGAACTGGCACCATAACCGCAACAATGACTTCAAACCTGCCGATGGCCAGGAAGATGGCATAGGTTCTGGCAGTGATTTGTCTTATCAGACCTACGGTCAAAAGGAGTCAAATTTGACTTACTGGAGACTAACAACAACAACAAGGTCTTTCTATCTATTGATGCATTCAATCTCAACCTCGAACACACAACCTAAGCACTATTTTTCACTTCCCTTCTACACACAGCAGCGCAAAGGGGGTTCAATGATTTGTCCCAGGTCATGGAGCTAGAAGGACATAGAGCCAGGACTGGACAATGGAGCGATCTGACAACAGAGACATTAAACATAAGCAAGGCTTTGTCTCCCACAAAGATCATAGGCATTACCATAATGGACTTGGCACAAGTCCTGCCGCATGGCAACCTTTCAGCAGATAGGTGCTATCTTAGTGCCATCCAGTTGACAGCAAGTCAGCGACTGTATAGGACAGGGGAGAACTGTCAGTGGGTTTTGACATGAAATATTTACAGCAGTAGAAATCCTCATCTTTCTCCCACAAAAGTCCCTATGATTGTTAGTAATTTGGTCAGAAGTCACTTTAATGGTGACCAAATCCTTCCTTTTTTGGGATTCAACATTATACCCCACTGCTTCTAATAGCTCCTCGCCCCAAACAAAAACAGGCATGAGAGAGTTGATTCTGACTCATGGTGCCCCCATGTGTACATTGCATAGGACTTTCAAGACTATAGGCTTTAAGCAGGTTGCCAGGCCTTTCCTCCATGGTGTCCCTGGGTGGGTTCCAACGGCAAATGATTTGTTAAATAGTAGTGTGTGGAACTGTTTGCCCCCCTTCAGGAACTCCAATATCCTTGCAGCTCTCTATTCACAAAGGACTGTCCTTCCAACCAAGAGCTCAGAGTGCTTGTTTTCTCTCTCTTATTTTCTTTACATCAAGATGTTTGGGACTCCCCAGGAGCTGGGTCCCAGGGACATATTTATATGTAATTATGACCCTGTCATCTACAACATGATCATGATAAATGGAGAAAAGTCTGAAGTGATCAGGGCTATCTTCTTTCTGGAGTCCACAATAAATGATCATGTGAGCCCCGGTCAAGAACTGAAGGGATGTATTGTATTGGGTAAATCTGCTCTTTGAGATCTCTTTCTTTTTTTCTTTTTTTGCAGTTGGGAAAGAGAAAGGGGAGATGGGCTGTTCTCCCAAGTTGGGTCCCTGCCAGGGCACCCCCCACTCAAACCTGGCCAACTCCACTCGGGAATAGAGTTCCCTGCCACTTCTGTAGAACTGCCCTGTGGAAGGACCAATGTCCTAAAGGTTCAGAATGGAGAAGACAAGTTTCAAGGGCTACAGCCTAGCCCCTTACAGCCAGAGTGTGACTCAACAAGGGCCCCCACAGGCACTTTCTAGGGATCTTAAGTAGTTGGGGCTTAAGGAGATTGGCATGGGGCTCTAGCAAGCTAGGAGCCCATCCCAGGCTGGGGTTACATATCCCAAGCCCTTGATGGGGAGGCCTCAGGTAAGCAGTGGGCCCATGGAGTTCTGGGTATGTGGGCCTGGGGGAAGGGAGCCACCTTTGGGGCTGGGCCAACCCAGGGCATCCCAAGTGGGATGGGGTGCAGAGGCCTGGGCAGGGTCCCTCTTCCTCTCCATCCTCCATGGCCAGTCAGGCTAACACAAGGTCTTGGGCAGGCAGGGGGCCTGGGGCAGTGCCCAGATGACCCAGGGGATAGCTGGGCAGGGGGTGTTTCCTGGGTAGGCAGAGGGCCTCGGGCAGGGTCTTTGTGGCAGGCCCAGACCCAGGTGGGCAGGGACCTGGAACAGGGATCCCAGGTGTGTGCCTGGCCTGGACTGGACCCAGGGTTGGCAAGGTCCCTGATGCAGGTTCCTGGGTGGGCAGCTGGCCCAGGGCAGAGTCTTGGTGGTGAGCAGGCTCAGGGTGGGGGCAGGGGGTCTGGAGTGTGGTCCTGGGTGGGTCAGCTGGGAAGGGCAGGGATCCTGGTGGCTGTCCAGGTGCCTGGTGGGCTGCAGACCCACATCAGGGGTCATGGTGGCAAGGCCCTCCCTGGTGGGCAGGAGTCTAGGAAGGGGCAGGAAGGCTGTACAGACCACAGCTGGTCTTTGAAGTCCTAGGCCTTGCGCATCAGGTCATTATGGCCCATGGAGGCAGTGCGGCTCCGAAGCAGGCTCACAGCCTTCAGAGCTTGGCTCGCTCAGCTCCTGAGCCCTTGACCTCTATAGGAACTGCTGGCTGGCCTCCTGTCATGTTCTCAATAGGCTCCAGCTGCTGCCAAGTAGGCCAAGCCTTAAAGGGGCCATGGGCTTCCACCTGTGCGCCCATCCTCCTCACCCTTAAAGGGGCCGGGTGCTGCCGCCAGAGACCTCTTTCAAAAGTGTTCTTCAAAGTGTTTAAGAGCAAGAATGTTACATTAAGGTGCACCTGACTAAAGCCATCTTAGTCATATTTTCGATGGCCTTCTATGCACGTGAAAGTTGGACATTGAAAAGGAAGACCAGAGAAGAATCAATGCATTTGAATTGGGAGGATGGTGAAGAATATTGAAAGTACTATGAACTGCCAAAGAACAAACAAATGTGGGTTAGAAGTACAGCCAGAATACTCCTTAGAAGCCAGGATGGTGAGGCTTCCCCTCACGTACCTTGGACATACTGTTAGGGAGAGACCAGTCCCTGGAGGAGGAAGGACGTCCTGCTTGGTGAAGCAGAAAGGCAGTGAAAATGAGGAAGAACTTCGGCCAATGGATTGACACAGTGGCTGCAACAAGGGGCTCAAACATAACAACAATTGAGAGGATGGTGCAGGACAGGGTGGTGTTTCGTTCTATTATCCATAGGGTGGCTAGGGGTTGGAACTGACTCAATGACATCTAACAGCAGAAACAATGTCTACACCCACTACTAACAGGACAGGAAGTTTCCCAACCCCTCTCATCTCTCAACCCCAGGAACAGAGATGCCACCTTCCTTCTAGCTGTATTCCCAGTATCTAGAACAGAGCTCAGCAATGAAGTACCTAACAAACCTGAAGTAGCTGTTACTTAGCTCCATGCCTCATAGGTCTCAGTTCCCATGTCCCGAAACAATGACATCAGTGTTGTTGTTTGTTGCCATCAAGTCGATTTCCAGTTACACCTGCATCACACCTGCCTACCTAGAATCCCACCTTATGAAAATAAGCCAGAACAATGATTCTTGCCCAAGGTGTCTGCAGACTATGACTCACCACTCTGAAGGGATGTCATGTAAATGTTGAACTGCTAGCTCAAAGTTGACAGTTCAAACCATCAGCTGCTTCAAGGAAAACGATGAGGCTGTCTGTTCCAATAATGTTGGACAATGTTGGAAAACTTACATAGGGTTTCCATGAGTTGGAATTGACTGGACAGTAATGGGTTTGCTGTACCTGGAATGATGATGCGACCAGAGAAAGAATGAGAGGGAAGTCTGAAAAAGAAGCACCGACCTGCCCTCCATCGGGCTGTTTTGTGATTTTTTGCAGCAGATGGTTTGAAGGGAACAGGGAATGAAGAGGCGGAGTGCATGGCACAGTTGAGGGCTATTTGCCATTCTGACCAAGTGCCTCTGTGAGAAAAGGGGGAGGGGAGGCTTGACCTGGGTCTTGATCAAAGTCCAAGAAAATATATGGATTTCCAGAATGAGGGAGGTTTCCCAAGTCAGGGTAGTAACAGGAGCTGCCAGCTCTCACCTCTGACCCTGTGGGCCCTGTTCAAAGAATTTCCTGGACTGGGTGGGAGGTGGGTGGTTAGGCAGAGAGACAAAGAGAGAGTCGAACTAGGAACTCTGGCTCTTTCCCAGCCTGAGTCTTAGCCCCCGAGCCTCCTCATCTCCACTCTCCCCCTTCCCCGGCCCCCCACAGGGACACCTTCCAGAGGTCTTCCTGTACCCATATGTAGGTTTTGGCTCTTCCTGCTTTTGGCTCTGCTCAGTGGCAGGGCATTTGAAGGTTGTTTGTGGGATTTGTACAGTTGACATTAGGGTAAATGCGTGATCATTTCTTAAATTTATCCTACTGCAGATTTAGGCTGTGTTTCCAAACTCCTGGTCCTTACAGAGGCTCTGCAGAGGGGACAGTGACTCTGATTCCACCTGGAATTTCCTGGTGGAGCACAGGGATTTCCCATCCCAGTCTAACCATGGCACCAGGGATCAGGGTGCTAGGAGAGGGGCAAATGGGTCCCCAAAGGAGATGTGTAGTGACCACAAAAGTGACACACTGGTGGTCACCTACTAATTGTACATGGTGGTGCTTGCCCCTCTCAAGGTGGACACATACAATTTTGCCTATGCCTCTTCTCTAAAAGCAAGTGGACCTGCTTGTGACATGAGGTTTTGGAAAGTTCTTTCATGGGCCACAAAGAAGTGTGGCTCATCCAGTGTCTCAAGCTGATTTCGAGTAGTGTCCAGAGAGTTCGTGGTGAAAGGGGGTAGGGAAATGTGGGGAGCTGGCCAGGGAGTGAACACGGAATAATTTGAGCCAGACAGAGTAATGAATGGGAGGCAGAATGGATATGGAAGTAATCTGGGGGACGAGTTTGGATCTGCCTCTGTGGGTTTCTGACACTATAAATTTGTCCATTGTCAGACGGCCTCATCTTTCGGCCTCTCAGAGCAGCTAGTGGGTTTGAACTGCTGGCTTTGAGATTAGTAGCGGGATGCTTAACCCACAGCATCACCAAAACTCCTTAGCAAGAAGGATATTACCACAACCACAGCCACCACCCCTTTTTCCTAATTTTCTGAGAGATAGGGAGGAAAGAGTGCTGTCCATCATTCGACTCCCTTTAGAGAAAATGGGAGGTCCAGGGTGATGAGAGCAGGTGCTGGAACATCCCAGCCTCGCATCCAGGGCCACCCGGAATGATCCTCCCTTGTGGGCTCTGTGGAGCAGGCACACTCAAAGACCATAGGACCTCGGTCTCAGCTGTCGGCCTCGGGGCTTGGGTTTCTTAGTTCCTGCTGCTTGGGGAGGGGCTGCTCAATGGAGAGCCTCGTCACTTAGCATCATGGCTGCTCAGATGTGATACCCCTGAGTCGTGTAATTTACATTTCATGCACAATTGAAGCAGCTAATGGTGTCATTCTCCAAGGGGGGAACAAGTTGTCATGATGTTAATTACATTGCAGGCGTGCTCCCTCTCCTTTGTCCCCAAGTGCTCCAAGGGAAGTTCCCAGGTAGCAGTCGAGTGGGTGTCCAAGAGAATGGCTTTGGCTCCCTCCAAGGTGTCAGGGCTGAGGAGTGGTTACAAGGCCAAGAATTCTTTCTCTGACTTCCTTGTGGGTGTGTTGGCGCAGTGGGAGTAGAGGTGGCAGCTAAAACAGCCCAGTGATCTCCCCATCCTTTTCTAACCTGCGCGTGTGCAATCGGGCAGGGCTGGAGGGTGCCTGTTCAATGCTCAAGCTAATTTTGCTTGATAGGGGACAGTGGAGATGATGTGTAGGGAAAAGGAGGCAAAATCCAACCACTCTTAGTCCAGATATCAGCAGACGGTAGAGCTAAGCCTGTAGTCTCTGAGGCTGGTCTGCTGGGATTTAAATTCCAGCTCCCCCTTGGATAACCTGATTACCCCTGGGCCAGATGGCTTCACCTCTCTGTGCATTCGTGTCCTCACCTATAGACGGAAGCTGATGTACTACCAATGGGTCACTCGATTCCATCTCATAGTGAGCCTGGAGGACAGAGTGGAACCATTCTATAGGCGTTCCCATAGGCTGTGACTGATACTGGAGCAAATTGACGCATCATTCTCATGGGAAGCTGCCGAGGGTTTCGCTGAGCTGGTGGTAAATAGTCAAGGGCTTCTCTATTGCCCCGCCAGCGCTCCTCTTAAAGGGGTTGCAAAAGTCACCAAAACCCCACTTCTCTTGAGTTCATTCAGACTCATAGCAACTCAGCAGGATAAAGTAATAACTGTCCCTGAAAACGTCCGACCCTGAAAATCTTTATGAGCTCAGACAGCCCCAACTTGATCCCGAAGAACAGCTGGTGGGTTTGAACCACCGACCTTCTGGTTAGCAGTTCTAATGCTTCACCCCCACCACCACCAGTGGGATGAAATGAGTGAATGTACATGCAATGCTTAGAACACTAGTACATAACATGCACTTAGTAATTGTGAGCTATTGTGGTAGGAGGGGAGTCCAAAAACCAAACCAAACTCACTGCCATCGAATCCACTCTGACTCCCCATGACCTGAGTTCTACCTATAGGACAGGGTCCAACTGCTCCTGTGGGTATTTGAGATTGTAACTTTATAGGATTGGAAAGTTTCATGTTTTCCCTGAGAGTGGCTGGTGGTTTTGAACTGTTGGCTTTGGGATTAGCAGCCCAATATGTAATCACCCACGCCATTATTAAATGAGAGCTACGAGTTTCTGACATATTCTGTGAGGTGGTAGAAGTATATGTCATTCCTATATTTAAAGAAGGTAAATCTACAGAAACAGAACAATTGCCATGGCTTTCCAAAGAGAGGAGAGATGTCAGTTTTAAGGATATATAGAGCTGTGAGTCATCCCTGGAGAGTACAAATGGTTAAAACACTTGGCCATTAACAGAAACTTAGGAGGTTCAAGCGCACCCAGAAATACCTTGGAAGAAAAGCCTGGCCATCTGTTTCTGAAAGGTTATGCCGATTGAAAGTCCTATGACTCACCATGAATCACAATCAACTCAGTGTCAAATGGTCATTTTAAATTTCAGGATGGTTCCTGGGCAGAAAGCAAACATTCTAAGTTGTCTATTGAAGAGGAGGTTTGTGAGAGCACCTGGCCCATTCAAACACAACTGATGAGGAACCTCGGTGGGGCCACTGTACACAGAACAGGCCATGCTTTCTCCACATCTGGTTTTGTTGGATGCTGTCAAGTTGGTTTCAACTCGTGGGGACCCTACATACAACCGAAAGAAACACTGCCTGCTCCTGTGCCAGCCTCACAATTGTTATGTTTTAGTGTGTTGTTGTAGAAACTGTGTCCATCCATCTTGGTGAGGGTCCTCCCCTTTTGGGCGCCCCTTTACCAAGCATGATGGCCTTTTCCATAATGTTCCTCCTCATAGCTCCTGATGCCCAAGGATGTGAGATGAAGTCTAGCCATCCTTGCCTCTAAGGAGCATTCTGGATACACTTCTTTCAAGACAGATCTTGCTCCTCAACTGAAATTCTTGCAGAGAGAGTGAAAACACACCTGATTTTCCTAGAGTCTCATTTCCCAAAGTGGGCAACACCACCCACCTACTGGGCACAGAAAAATCCAGAGATCTACAAAGCAGATATCTACGTTTTATCCTGGATGGTGGGCTATAGTCCAAAATTCTTTCATTGCTGAGGGGTCATGAGTAATTTCTTTTTCTGAAAAGAGGGCAGTAGGCAGAATAAGTTCGGGAACCTTTGGTCTGGAGCAGGAGCTGGAAACCTGTTTTTCTGCCAAGGACCATGTGGTGATTGATAACATCATTCATGGGGCCATACAGGTCAAATATTTAATGAACTCACCCCTAAGGTGATGGCTCCAAATGCTTCTCGTTGGTGAGGTGTGTGATGCTGGCAGCTATTGATTATTTGGGGGGCCCTATACAGCCCTCGGGCCATACGTTGGTCTAAGGTAGTGGATCTCAACCAGTGGGTCACGACACCTTTGGGGGTCCAATGACACTTTCACAGGGGTTGCCTGGTTCATCGCAGTAGCACAATTACAGTAATGAATTAGCAATGAAATAATTTTTATGATCGGGGTAAACACAACATGAGGAACTGTATGAAAGAATCATGGCATTCGGGAGGTTGAGAAACACTTGTCTAGGGAATGGTTGGGATCTCCATGTAGGCTACACATGAACTTCATAGGCAGTCAGGCAGCATATCACTTGGGTTTCATTGGAGAGGAAAAACTATTGATCATGTTTCAAGGACAAACAAATCTGGAAGGAAATGCTATTGTGGATGAAAACAAAACATAAAACAAACTCTTGAAAGATTTCTGTATGCTAGAGATGAATTGCAATCAAGAAAATTAAATGATATCTGTTAGGGGTCCAGCAGAAAACAAACCATGCAGAAGGTTTAATTAAAGAGAGTTTAATGAAGACTATTCACAGTGGTGGGGATGGGCTTAAGAAAGCCAACAAAAGGTAGGGAGGCCCCAAGGGTCTAACAAGAGCATAAAGCTGTTGCCACATGTCCTATGGAATTTTCTCTTCAGCTCTTTGACTTTGTCATTTCTTCTCATTGTCTTAGCTACTCTATGATATAGAGCAATTCTGACTCATAGGAATTTGATACTACTGTCCTCTCCCAATTTCCATTACTTTCCAACGTCATGTGTGTTAAAATATGCAGTATTTCATCAGATTTCCTATGCTCTAAACCAGTGGTTCTCAACCTTCCTAATTCCTTGGCACTATAATGAAGTTCCTGATGTTGTGGTGAACATCCATTCATAAAATTATTTTCGTTGCTACTTCATAACTGTAATTTTGCTACTATGAAGAAGATACCGACCCCTGTGAATGGGTAGCTCAACCCCCAAAGAGGTCCCGATCCACAGGTTGAGAACCGCTGCTCTTAACTAAGAGGTGTTTCTTTAAGATGTAGTTCAGTATATTGTTAGACGCCCAAGTCCTGTTGTTGCTGTTGTTAGGTGCCGTCGAGTGGATTTTGGTTCACAGCAACTCTATGTACAATGTACTGAAACGCTGCCCTGTCCTGTGCATTCCTCACAGTGGTTCTTTGCTTGCACTCATTGTTGCAGCCACTGAGCTATTCCAAATTGTAGTGGCTGCCTCTCCTTTGCTGCCCTTCTACTCTACCAATATCTGTGTCTTCCTCTAGGACAGTGCTTCTCAACCTTCCTAAATCCACGACACTTTCATACAGTTTCCTTTGTAGTGGTAGACCCCCAATCATAAAATTATATTCTTTGCTACTTCGTAACTCTCGTTTTGTTACAAGTTATGAATAGTGCCACCCTGTAAAGTGTTCGTCTAAGCCCCAAAGAGGTCACGACCCACACGGCGAGAACCACTGCTTTAAATTTAGAGGAGTTTCTCTTAAGGTCTATTTCACCATACTGTTAGAAGCTCAAGTCCATTTGTTGTTGTTGTTAGGTGCCGTCGAGTGGGTATGTCTCATAACAACTCTACGCACAATATAATGAAATGCCGCCCTGTCCTGTGACATCCTCACAGTGGTTCTCTGCTTGCGCTCATTGTTGCAGCCACTGTGCTAATGCATCTTGTTGGGGACCGCCTCTCTTTTCCTGCCCTTTCATACCTAGATTTGGGACTTCCAATAGAGCAGTGGTTCTCAACTTTCCTAATGCCATGATATTTTCATACCGATTCTCATTTAGTGGTGACACCCCCAACCATAAAAATGATTTCATTGCAGCTTCATAACTGTAATTTTGTTACTGTTATGAGTCACGACACCCCTGTGAAATTTTCATTCCATACCCACAAAGAGGTCGGGACACACAGGTGAAGATCCCCTGCTCTAAACTAAGAGGAGATTCTCTTTTTTTTTTTTTAATTTTTTAAAAAAATTTTTTATTTTATTTTTTTTATTTTAACAATTTATTGGGACTCATACAATTCTTTTCACAGTTCATACATATACATTCATCAATTGTATAAAGCACATCTGTACAGTCTTTGCCCTAACCATTTTTTTCTCTTTTCTTCTTTTACATTTTATTAGGGACTCATATAACTCTTACCACAATCCATACATATACATACATCAATTGTATAAAGCACATCCATACATTCCCTGCCCCAATCATTCTCAAGGCATTTGCTCTCCACTTAAGCCCCTTGCATCAGGTCCTCTTTATTTTTTCCCCCCTCCCTCCCCATTCCCCCCTCCCTCATATGCCCTTGGTAATTTATACATCGTTGTTTTGTCATATCTTGCCCTATCCGGAGTCTCCCTTCCCCCCTTCTCTGCTGTCCCTCTCCCAGGGAAGAGGTCACATGTGGATCCTTGTAATCAGTTCCTCCTTTCCAACCCACTCACCCTCCACTCTCCCAGCATCGTCCCCCACACCCTTGGTCCTGAAGGTATCATCCACCCTGGATTCCCTGTACCTCCAACCCTCATATGTACCAGTGTACAGCCTCTGTCCTATCCAGCCCTGCAAGGTAGAATTCGGATCATGGTAGTTGGGGGGAGGAAGCATCCAGGATCTGGGGGAAAGCTGTGTTCTTCATCTGTACTACCTCACACCCTAATTAACCAATCTCCTCTCCTAAACCCCTCTTTGAGGGGATCTCCATTGGCCGACACTTGGGCCTTGGGTCTCCACTCTGCACTTCCCCCTTCATTTAATATGATATATATACATATATATACATACATATATACATACACACATATATACACATACATACACACACTTATATCTTTTTTTTTTTTGCATGATGCCTTATACCTGGTCCCTCGGGCACCTCGCGATCGCACTGGCCGGTGTGCTTCCTCCATGTGGGCTTATTTGCTTCTGAGCTAGATGGCCGCTTGTTCACCTTCAAGCCTTTAAGACCCCAGACACTATCTCCTTTGACAGCCGGGCACCATCAGCTTTCTTCACCACATTTGCTTATGCACCCATCTGTCTTCAGCGATCCTATCATGGAGATGTGCAGTCAATGATATGATTTTTGTTCTTTGATGCCTGGTAACTGATCCCTTTGGGACGACTCGATCACACAGGCTGGTGTGTTCTTCCATGTGGACTTTGTTGCTTCTGAGCTAGATGGCTGCTTGTTTATCTTCAAGCCTTTAAGACCCCAGTCACTACCTCTTTTGATAGCCGGGCACCATCAGCTTTCTTCACCACATTTACTTGTTCACCCACTTTGGCTCCAGCCGTTGTGTCGGGAGAGTGAGCATCATAGAGTTCCAATTTAATAAAAGAAGGTATTCATGCATTGAGGGAGTGTTTGAGTAGAGGCCCAAGGTCCTTCCGCCACCTTAATACTTGACCTATAAATATAGTCACCTAGATCTATTTCCCCATCCTCCTATATATATTTGCATGTACATGTCTTTGTCTAGACCTCCATGAATGCCCTTTGACTCCGAGCTCTTTCCTCCATCTCCCTTGACTTTCCTCCTGCCCTACTACCATGCTTCATTGCCACCTGGGCTAGAGGATACCTCTTCTCTAAGCAACCTTACCCTTGATCATTTCCCACCAGGCCTGCCACTCCCCCTTCTCTACCATTTGGGGTCCCATGTTTTTCCCTTGTCCCTGGGTTTGTTAACACCACTTCCTTACCCCCCCTAACCCCCCACCCCAAGTCCCCCCAGAACTGTCGGTCCCGTTGTTTTTCTCTTAAGATAGAATTCAGCATACTGGTAGATGCACAAGTTCTGTTGTTATTGGTGTTAGGTACCATCGAGAAGGTTTTGGCTCATAGTAACTCTATGCACAATATAATGAAATGCTTTCCCATCCTATGCCATACTCACAGTGGTTCTTTTGCTTGTGCTCATTGTTGCAGCCACTGTGCTAATCCAACTTTTGGGTAGCTGCCTCTTTTTTGTGGCCATTCTGCTGTACCAAGACTTTTGTCTTCCTCTAGGGCAGAGGTTGTCAAATTTCCTAATGCCATGACCCTTTCATACAGTTCCTCATGTAGCGGTGACCCCCATCATAACATTATTGTTACTTCATAACTGTAATTTTCCTACAGTTATGAATCATTTCACACCTTGAAAGGGTCATTCGATCGCCAAAAGTGGTCACGAACCACAAGTTAAAAACCGCTGGTCTAAACTAAGAGGAGTTTCTCTTAATATCTACTTCACCCTATTGTCAGAAGCACAAATCCTATAGTTATTGTTAGATTCTGTTGTGTAGCTTTCGACGCCTAGCAACTCTAAGCACAATATGATGGAAAGGTGTCCTGTCCTGCGCCATCCTCCCAGTGGTTCTTTTGCTTGCGCGGATTGTTGCAGACACTGTTGTATTCCATCGTGCTGTGGGCTGCCTCTTTTTGCTGCCCTTCTACTGTACCCAGATCTAGGTCTCCCTCTAGGGCAGTGGTTCTCAACCTTCCTAATGTCATGACTCTTTCACACCATTCCTGATGTACTAGTGACCCCCCCCCCAATCATAAAATTATTTTCCTTGTTACTCCATAAATATAAATTTGCTACTGTTATGAATCAGGTCACCCATGTGACCCACAGTTAGAGAACTGTTACTCTACACTAAGAGTTTCTTTTAAAGTCTTCTTCAGCATATTGTTAGAGGCACAAATCCTGTTGTTTGGTGCCTTCGAATGGGTTTAGGCTCATGCCGACTCTATGCACCATATAATGAAATGCTTTCCCGCCCTGTGCCTTCCATACAGTGGTTCTTTTGCTCACACTCATTTTTGCAGCCACTGTGCTTATCCATCTTGTTGGGCACTGCCTCTCTTTTCCTGCCCTTCTGTACCAAGATATGTGTCTTCCTCTAGAGCAGTGGTTCTCAACTTTGCAAATGCCACAACCACTTCACACCATTCCTCGTGTAGTGGTGACATCCAACCATAAAATATTTGCATTGCTACATCATAATTGTAATTTTGCTTCTGTTATGGATCAGGCCACCCATGTGAAAGGTTCGTTAGTCTCCTCAAAGGCGTCTCGACAAACATTTGGAGAACCAATGGTCTATACGAATAGGAGTTTCTCTTAAGGTCTACTTCAGAATATTCTTAGAAGCCCAAGTTCTTTTTATTATTGTTTGGTGCCTTTGAGTGTGTGTTGGCTCATAGCAACTGTATGCACAATATAATGCAACTCGGCCCCATCTCGTGCCATCTTACTGTGGTCCTTTGCTTGCGCTCACTGCTGCATCTATTCCATCTTGTAGGGGCTGCCTGACTTTTGCAGCCCTTCTGCTGTACCAACATTTGTGTCTTCCTCTAGGACAATGTTTCTCATACATCCTAATTCTGCAGCCCTTTCGTACAGTTCCCAATGTAGTGGTGGACCCCAAACATAAAATTATAAAATTATATTCATTGATATTTCATAACTGTACTTTTGCTACAGTTATGAATCAGGCCATCACTGTGAAGGGGTGTTTCGAAACACCCCCCACCTGAAAGTGTTCACGACCCAATGTTGAGAACCCTGCTGTAAACTAAGAAGAGTTGCTCTTAAGATTTACTTCAGCATATTGTTAAACACACAAGCCCTGTTGTTATTGTTGTTAAGTTCCGCGGAGGGGGTTTTGGCTCATCGCATCTCTATGCACAATATCATGAAATGCTTCAAAGACCTGTGCCATCCTGACAGTGATTGTTTGCTAGTGCTCATTGTTGGAGCCATATTGGGAGGGGGCTGGCTATTTTTTGTTGCCCTTCTACTCTACCAAGATTTATGTCTTCCTTTAGGGCAGTGGTTCTCAACCTTCCTAAAGCCACAACATTTTCATACCGTTCCTCATATAGTGCTGACTGCCAAATCATAAAATTATTTTCATTGCAACTTTGTAACTCTAATTTTTCTACTGTTATGACTGGGCGACCACTATGAAAGGTTCATTCATCCCCCAACAGGGCTCGTGACCCAAAAGTTGAGAACCGCTGCACTAAACTATTAGGAGTTTCTCTTATGGTGTATTTCAGCACATTATAAGAAACACAAGTCCTGTTGTTTTGTTGTCAGGTGCAGTCGAGTGGGTTTTCACTCATAGCAACTCTATGCTCCATTTAATGTAACCCTGCCCCATCTTGTGCCATCCTCACAGTGATCCCTTAGCTTGAGCTCATTGCTGGAGCCACTGTGCTATTCCATCTATTTGGGGGGCTGACTCTATATTGCGGTCCTTCAACTGTATCAAGACTTGTGTCTTCCTGTAGGACTGTGGTTTTCAGTAATCCTAATGCCACGACCCTTTCATACAGTGCCTCGTGTAGTTATGACCCCCCAACCAAAAAAATTATACTGTTGCTACTTCATAACTGTAATTTTGCTACTGTTACGTATCGGCCCACGCCTATGGGCGGGTCATTCGAACACCCCCAAAGGATTTACCACTCACAAGTTGAGAACGGCTGCTCTAAACTAAGAGTAGTTTCTCTCAAGGTTTAGTTGAGCATATTGTTAGATGTATGATTCCTCCTGTTATTGTTGTTCGTGCCGTGGAGAGGGTTTGGGCTCATAGCAACCCTGTGCACAATATAATACAGGCCTGCTCAGACTTGCATCATCCTCACAGTGGTTCTTTGCTTGCGCTCATTGTTGCAGCCACCGTGCAAATCCGTCTTGCAGGGACTTCCTCTTTTCTGCTGCCCTTCTACTGTACTTGCGTCTTCCTCTAGGACAGTGTTTCTCACCCTTCCTATTTCTACGACCTTTCCATACACTTCCCAATGTGTAGTGGTGGTCCCCAAAGCATAAAGGTTTTTTTCTACTGTTTTTCCATAACTGTAATTTTGCAAGTCTTATGAATCTAGTCACCCTGTGAAAGGGTTGTTCAACCAACCAAAGTGGTCACAAATCACAGGCTGAGAACCGCTGTTCTAAATTAAGAGGAGTTTCTCCTGTGGTCTTGCTCAGTATATTATTACACGCACGAGTCCTGTTCTTATTGTTGTTAGGGGCTGTCGAGTGGGTTTGGCTCATAGTTGGCTCATAACAACTCTATGCACAGTATCATGAAACACTGTTCCATCCTCTAACACCCTCACACTTTTCTTTTGTTTTCTTTCATTGTTGCAGTCTCTGTGCTAATCCATCTTTTGGGGGACTGCCTCATATTTGCTGACCTTCTACTGTACCCAGATTTGTGTCTTCCTCTAGGGCAGTGGTTCTCAAACTTCCTAATGCACGACTCTCTCACACCATTCCTCATGTATTGGTGCCCCCCCCCCAATCATAAAATTACTTTCCTTGTTACTTTATAACTAAAATTATGCTACTGTTATGAATCAGGCCACCATGTGATATAGTCATTCTCCACCCCACCCTCCAAAAGGCATCACGACCCACAGTTTGAGAACTGCTAATCTACACTAAGAGGAGTTTCTTTTTAAGGTATGTTTCAACATATTGTTAGAAGCACAAATCCTGTTCTTGTTTTTGGCTGCCTTCGAGTGGGTTTTGGCTCATACCAACTCTATGCACAATGTAATGAAACGTTGTGCTGCCCTGTGGATCCTCACAGTGGTTCTTCTGTTTGTGCTCATTGTTGCGGCCACTGTGGTAATCCATCTTGTTAGGGACTACCTCTCTTTTCCTGACCTTCCGTACCAAGATTTGTGTCTTCCTCAAGAATAGTGGTTCTCAACTTTCTGAATGCCACTACTATTTCTTACCAGTCCTCATGTTGTGGTGTCACCCCAACCATAAAATATTTTCATTGCTACATTATAACTGTAATTTCGCTTCTGTTATGGATCAGGCCACCCATGTGAAAGGTTCATTAGTCTTCTAAAGGCACTGTGACACAGTTTGAGAACCACTGGTCTAAACTAAGGGGAGTTTCTCTTAAGGTCTACTTCAGCATATTCATCGAAGCACAGTCCTGTTGTTTTTGTTTGGTGCCTTTGAGTGTGTGCTGGCTCATAGCAACTCTATACACAATATAATGAAACGTGAGCCCGTCTCGTGCCACCCTCACAGTGGTTATTTTGCTTGTTGTCACTGTTGCAGCCATGGGCTAATCCAACTTTTGAGGGGCTCCCTCTCTTTTGCTGCCCCTCTACTGCCCTTTCATTCATTTCCTCAGGTAGTGATGAACCCCCAATCATAAAATTATTTTCATTGCTACTTCGTAACTTTAATTTTGCTACAGTTATGAATCAGGCCTCCACTGTGAAAGGGTCATTTGACCCCCCCCCCAAAGGGCTAGCGACCCACAGGTTGAGAACCACTGCTCTATACTAAGAGGAGTTTCTCTTAGGATCTACAGCACCATATTGTGAAAAGCATGAGTCCTACAGAGATTGTTGTTAGGTGTTGCCCAGTGGATTTCGACTCTCAGCAACTCTACGCACAAGATAATGAAACGCTGCCCCGTCCTGTGCCATCCTCACAGTGGTTTCTTGTCTGCACTCATTGTTGCAGCCACTGCGCTAATCTATCATTGGGGGTCTGCCTCTCATTTGTTTCCTTTCTGCTCTGCCAAGATTTCTGTCTTGCTCGAGGACAGTGGCTCTCAACCTTCCTATAATGCCACAGGCCTTTTATACCACTCCTCATGTAGTTGGTACAATCCCACTCATAAATTTATTTTCATTGCTACTTCATAATTGTAATGAAGCTACTGCTATGAATTGGGCCACCCCTGTGCAAGGGTAGTTCATCACCCTAATGGAGTCCTGACCCACAGGTTGAGAATCTCTGCTCCAAACTATGAAGAATGTCTCTTAAGATATATTTCAGCAAAAGTTAGAAGCAAAAGTCCTGTTGTTATTGTATTTAGGTGCCTTCAAGTGGGTTTTGGCTCATAGCAACTCTATGCAAAATGTAACGAAACGCTCCCCCATCCTGTGCATTCCTCACAATGGTTCTTTGCTTGTGCTGGTTGTTTCAGCCACTGAGGTATTCCAACTTGGAGGGGCTGCCTCTCCTTTGCTGCCCTTCTACTCTACCAACATTTGTGTCTTCCTCTCGGACAATGGTTCTCAATCTTCCTAATTCCATGACCCTTTCATGCAGTTCCCAATATAGTGGTGGACCCCCAGTCATACAAAATTTTCGCTGATATTTCATTACTGTAATTTTGCTAATCTTATGAATCAGGCAACCCTTGTGAAAGGGTCATTCAACCCACTCACTCCCCAAAAGGGTTCGTGATTCATAGGTTGAGAACCCTGCTCTAAACTAAGAGGAGTTTCTCTTAAGATCTACGTCAGCATATTTTTAGAAGTCAAGTCCTTTTTGTGTTGCTGTTAGTTGCCGTCGAGTGGGTT
The DNA here is from genome assembly GCF_050624435.1 of Tenrec ecaudatus. Lineage (NCBI taxonomy): Eukaryota > Metazoa > Chordata > Mammalia > Afrosoricida > Tenrecidae > Tenrec > Tenrec ecaudatus. Next base: position 912,528 of record NW_027457558.1, on the reverse strand, counting down.
TTGACTCTCAGCAACTCTACGCACAATATAATGAAACGCTGCCCCGTCCTGTGCTGTCCTCACAGTGGTTTGTTGATGGCACTCATTGTTGCAGCCTCTGAGCTATTCCATCTTGTAGGGTCTGCCTCTCACTTGCTGCCCTTCTGCAGTACCATGTTTTGTGTATTCCTCTTGGGCAGTGTTTCTGAACCTTGTTAATGGCATGGCTCCTTTATACAATTCTTAATGTTGTGCTGAGCCTCCAACAGTAATTTTTTTTCATTGTTACTCCATTACTGTGATTTCTCTACTGTTATTAATTGGCAACTCCTGTGAGAGGCTCGTCTGAAACCCCATAGGGGTCGCAACCCACAAGTAAAGAACCACTGCTCTAAATTTAGAGGAGTTTCTCTTAAGATCTAGTTCAGCATATTGTTAGAAGTACACGTCCTGTAGTTATTGTCGTTAAGTTCCGTCGAGTGGGTTTTGACTCTTAGCAACTCTATGCACAATATAATGAAACGCTGCCCTGTCCTGTGCCACCCTCACCGTGCTTGTGTGCTTGGCCTCAGTGTTGCAGCCACTGTGCTAATCCAACTTGTTGGAGACTGCCACTCTCTTCCTTCCGATCTGTACCAAATTTGTGTTTTGCCCTAGAGAAGTGGTTCTTAACCTTCCTAATGCCACTACCCTTTCATATCGATTCTCATTTAGTGGGGACCCACAACCATAAAATTATTTTCATTGGTACTTTGTCACTGTAATTGTACTACAGTTATGAATCGGGCCACCCCTGTGAAAGGGTCATTCTACCCTCCCAAGGGGCGCGACCCACAGGTTGAGAACTGCTGCTCTAAAGTTAAAGGACTTTCTCTTAAATCCTACTTCACCATATTGTTAGAAGCACAAGTCCTGTAGTTATTTTTGTTGAGTGCTGTTGAGTGGGTTTCTGGTCACAAGAACTCTATGCACAATATAATGAAATGCTGCCCAGTCCAATGCCATGCTCAGAGTTGTTCATTTGCTTGTGCTCATTGTTGCAGCCACTGGGCTAATCAATCTTGTAGGGGCTGCCTCTCCTTTGCTGCCCTTCTACTCTACCAAGAATTCTGTCTTCCTCTAGGGAAGTGGTTCTCAACCTTCCTAATGCCACAGCTCTTTCATACCATTCCTCATGTAGTGGTGACTGCCAAATCATGAAATTATTTTCATTGCTACATCATAACTCTAATTTTTCCACTTTAATGAACGGCCCACTGCCGTGAAAGGGTCATTCGTGCCCCAAAAGGGGTCACAACCCTCAGTTTGAGGACCGCTGCGCTAAACTAATAGGAGGTTCTCTTCAGGTCTACTTAGGTACATTGTTAGAAAAACAAGTCCTGTTTTTTTTTCTTGTGGGTTTTGACTCATAGCAACTCTATGTCAATATAATGAAACACTGTCCCGTCTTGTGCCATCCTTGCAGTGTTTCTTTGGCTTGTGTTTATTGTTGCAGCCACTGTGCTATCCCATCTATATTGGGGCTGAGTCTATTTTGTTGCCCTTCAACTGTATCAAGAATTGAGTCTTCCTCTTGGACAGTGGTTTTCAACATTCTAACTCACGACCCTTTCATCCAGTTCCTCATGTAGTCGTGACCAACCAACCATAAAATTATTTTTGTTGCTACATCATAGCTGTAATTTTGCTACTGCTATAATTCAGGCCACCTCATGAAAGGGCTGTTTGACGCCCTAAGTAGACACGACCCACAGGTCGAGAGCCGCTGCTCTAAAAGAAAGGGGAGATTCTCTTAAGGTCTTCTTCAGCATATTGTTAGAAGCACAAGCCCTGTTGTTATTGTTGTTGGGTGCAGTCGAGTGGGTTTGGCTCATAGCCACTCTCTGCACAATATAATGAAACTCTGGGGGTCTTAAAGGCTTGAAGGCAAACAGGCTGAAATCTAGCTCGGAAGCAACAAAGCCCACAGAGAAGAAGCACACAAGCCTAAGTGAACACGAGGTGTTGAAGGGATCAGGTAGCAGACACCAAAGAACAAAAACCAATACTGTGTGATCACCTTCCCCACATAAACGCTGAAGATGAATGTGTGCATAAGTAAGTGTGGTGAAGAAGGCTGATGGTGCCCGGCTATCAAGCGATATAGCGTCCCGGGTCTTAAAGGCTTGAAAGTAAACAAGCAGGCCCTGAAGCAACAAAGCCCACATGGAAGCATCACACCAACATGTGTGATCATGAAGTGCTGAGGGGACCAGTTTTCAAGCAACAAAGGCGGGAGGGGGGATTATATCATCGTGAATGAGGGGAGTGCATGACGGGGGACCTATGCCCACCTGTAGACAACTGGACATCCCTTGCGGAGGGGTAGTGGGAAGGAGATGAGTCACTCAGGGTTCAGTGTAGCAATAATGAAACCCACAACCTTCCTCTAGTTATTAAACACTTCCTCCCCCCACCTCTCATGATCCCAATTCTACATTGCAAACCTGGTTAGACCAGAAGATACACAGCGCTACAGATGGAAACTGGAAACACGGGGAATCCAGGACAGATGAACCCCCCAGGACCAGCGGTGAGAGTGGCGATACTGGGAGGGAAGTGGGTGTAGAAATGGGAAACCGATCACAAGGATCTACATATAACTTCCCCCCTGGGAGATGGGCAACAGAAAATTGGGTGAAGGGAGACGCCGCGCAGTGTAAGATAAGAGAAAATAATAATTTATAAATTATTAAGGGTTCATGACGGAAGAGGAGCAGGATGAGAGGGGGAGAGGGGAAAGGGGAAATGAGCTGATTCCAGGAACCCAAGCGGAAAGCAAATTTTGAGAATGATGAAGGCAACGAATGTATAAGTGTGCTTTGCACAACTGCTGCATGTATGGATTGTGATGAGTTGTATGAGCCCCAATAAAATGATTTTAAAAAAGAAAAAGAAAGAAATGTCTATAAATGAATGAAGGCAACATATGTACAAAATGCCTGATGCAATCAATATGGATTGCAACAAAAGTTGTAAGAGTCTCCAATTAAAAATTTTTAATAAAAATGTATATATAATAAATATTTTCCTAACTTATATAAATGATTAATAAGAATAAAATTAAGCAGCCTGGGTTTTTTATAGGAAAAAATAATGATAAAAGAACAAATGAGAGATTCAGCAGGAAGCAATGGATAGGAAAATATTATAAGGAAAGTTTTCTCTTATATGGAATGTACATTCTCTTACATGACAACAATCAGAATATGCCGTAAGAACCTCAGACCAAATACTAGAATAAAATAGAGGAAAATATTCCCAACCCTTCAATAAAATGCTATATGCTTTCTATGATTTTCACAAAAGGTCAAATTCTTTAACAAAATATTTTGTTCATTCAAATTTTTAATTATGCATTAATTTATGTCTCCTTGCATTACATCTCATAAAAAGGCATAAGAATTGTTTTTGCTCTATCTAAAACTAAATAGAACATAGTGAAGGTGAAAAAATAGCTTTCGTGAATGTTGCTTTGAAATACAAATGGCATTGTCCTAAGAAATTATAATGATTTAATTTTTAAAAATCTTTTTATTAGGGGCACATACAACTCTTATCACAATCCATACATACATCAGTTGTGTAAATCACATCCGTACATTCATTGCCCTCATCATTCTCAAAACATCTGCTCTCCACTTAAAGCCCTGGCATCATGTCCTCATTTTTCTCCGCCCTCCCTGTTCCCCCCTCACTCATGAACCCTTGATAATTTGTCAGATCTTACATATTTTGTCTCCCTTCACCCACTTTTCCGTTGTCCATCCCCCAGGGAGGAAGTTATACGTAGATCCTTGTAACTGAGGTCTCAGAGCAGCTGTGTGTGATGCAGGGGAAGCTCTGGAAGCAGCTGCAGGCACTGCGGGAGTTGGCAGCCCAACAGTGAGGGTCACTGCATCCGTGGGTACCAGAAAACTGGCTGGGGTTGCTTATTCCCCTAGATGCTACCCCTGCCTTGAAGAGAACCGTGACAGAGGCCTGTAGACATGTGTCAGGAAAAGATGAGTCCTTCACTGTTTCCTCTTCCCACAAACTTTTGAGGAGAGCCTGCTGGGCAGGGGCTCAGCACCCTGGCTCCAGTCAAATGCCCTTCCCCCCACCACACCCTCGCCAGCCCCAACTCCCCATGCCCTGGGTTTGCTTCTTGAATCCAGAGGAGCAGCCTGGGCAAAGACCATGAAGAACCTTGTCCTTCAGGCAGCCCCTTTGATTGGGTCCCATGACCTCCAGAGTGTGGACACATGCACACTAACTGTTGGGGGACTCAGGCTGTCACCACAGGGGCCAGGATCTGAAGAGGATGCTGGCACTGCAGGGCTTCCTGAGGGAAGCTGAGGACTTGCAGAGCTGGCTGAGCAGCCAGCAGCAGGTGGCCAGAGGAGAGAGGTCTGTGAGCACACCCTAGTGAGGAAGGGGCTAGGGGCAAGGAAGGTGCCCTGGAGCCGAATGAAGACGGGTAGTGGAGGGGGGGCTGCATGCACAAGGGGCTGATGGGGAACATCAGCCTGGACTGAGGACAGCTGTGGCTTCCTATTCCCCTCTCTGCGTAGAGGGGCAAGTTCTGTGGCTGTTCAGTCCTGCCCTGCCCAGTCACTCACTGAGGTGTCTTACAGCCCACCAGCCAGGGCCCCCTGTGACCCCTCTTCTCTCTTCGCTCCTCTTAACCAAGTTTGCAATGTTTAGGCATCAAGTGAAGATGGGTGGCCACCAGGGGGCAGCCTGCCCCACTAGCGGAGAGCCTGCTGGAGTGGTGGCCCAGCACTGCCCCCAGGGCCCAGCAGTGGTGAGAGGACCTACAGTGAGTACCAGCAGCCTGGAGCAGGGTTGAGTTTGGGAGGAGGTGCTGGGCATGGGATAAAGAGGCTTCCAGGGAGACCCTTGCTGTGCTGCGGCTCTGCCAAACCACTGTCTCTAGAGAGGGCCTGAGTTCAGGGAACCCAGGGCAGCCCCTGCTGTCTGCGGCCTGTGGAGGAGGCAAAGCTGGGTCGGTGGATCAGGGAGCCTGGTCACAAAGCCCACTTAGCAGGGTCACTTTCCCAAGCCACGGGCTCCCTGCACCTGCAGGGGCGTTCTGGGAAGAGTTGAGCTGGGCTGAGGATGCCCTGCACAGCCCCAGGCTGACCCAGGTCACAGTACAAGCTACTGCGTTTCCAGCCCAGATGGAGCTTAGGCGAGATCCCGATTTGCCCATGATCCTAGCCCAGAGGCTGGCCCGGAGTCTCAGGGGCCCGGCATTTGCTGCATGCAAGAACCATGGAGGGGTGCAGCTTCTACCTTTGAAGGGTGTGCAGTCTCCTCCAAACACACAGCATGCCTGGGTGGCACACAACGTGGCTACCTGCCATGTGCCGGGCTTTAGAATGACCCCACCTGCTGACTCATGGGGATCCTCCAGAGGGTTTGCAAGTCAGTAAATCTTTCCAGGAGCAGGGAGCCTCTTCTTTCTCCTGAGGAGCAGTTAGTGGGACTGAACCAGGCAACAGCCCAACACTTCCCAAGCAGGCCTCCTGGAGCATCGTTAGAGCAAGGGGTAAACTGCTAGTGATAATGGGCTCCTGGGAGGAGAGTTTGCAGAAAGGCCTAAAGCGCCGAGCAAGATCTCAGGACGGTGGCCCTCTGGGAGCTTAGGACAAGTTCTAAACCCAGCCAAGAAGCTGAAGGGTTGACCAGACAGAAGCTGAGGGGGAGGAATGAGCATGCTGGGATAACTGCTGACCCCCGTCTGGGGGCAGGGCTGCCTGGTTGGAACTGTGGGAGCTGACTCAGGCCAGACCCCACCTGCTCTGAGACGCTGAGGCCACCCTCAAAGTTCACAGCCAACTGTCTCACGTGCTCGTCCGTATCCAGGTGGGTGCCTGGGGGAGGGGGGTGGCTTCTGCAAGTGCTGCCACCCCAGGCCCAGAATCCCACACTCAATGCCCGGGCCCTTGGCCACCATGCTGTCTCAGGAGAAAGCCACAAGCCTCCCAGATGCTGTGTCCCACTGGGTGGAGGCCCTCCTGAGGAGACATGGATCGCACCAATGAATCACACAATCTGCCTCTGACACCTTGAGGCCTCCTCACCCCCCCACTATCATCACCCCAGTGCCGCTTCCCACTCTGGACTAGAGTGCATAGATATCAGCAAGAGATAAAACTCATGACACATGAAACCCAGGAACAGGAATGGGAATAGAGATACCAAAAGGGTAGGGGGAAGGGAGGTAGAGGATGGGAGGAACGGGAACCGATAGCAATGAATGACATATAACCACACACCCCTCTCAGGGAGAGGAGCAACAGAAACCTGAGGATAAAAGAGACAATGGTCGATGTGAGATATGAAAATAATAACAATCTATAATCTATCAAGTAACCATGATTGGGGGAGGAGGAAAAAAAGAGGAGCTGATCCCAAGGGCTCAACAGAAAATAAATGTCTAGAAAAGAATGATGGCAATATACGTATGACTATGTCAGATACAATTGGTGTATGGATTGTAACAAGAGCTGTAAGAGCCCCCAATAAAATAAATAAACTTAAATTTAAAAAAACACACCAAAAACCTCCATCTGCACAGTGAGGCAGTGAAGGGACAAGTGTCCCTATTCCCTCGGCTCTCACACCAAAGGCTACCTCTAAGTGGGGGTCTGGCAAAGTTGTGCATGGGTGGGCAAAGCTATCAAGCGGCCCATGAGGGACTTCATTGGCCCTGGAAAACTGGGGGGGAAGGAGGGGTGGCAGGCAGAGCTGAGGCCGAGTAGACACTTGGTAAGGCTGTGGGATTGAGCGGCAGAGACATGGAGGTTTGGACATGAGTGGTGGTGGACTCAGGCCGGCTGTGATGCTGCCTCGGTACCAGGTCCCCTCACCCCATGCTCTCCCGTGCTCTCCCAGGCTCCAGGTGCAAGACTATGCCTCCTGGGCAGCCAGTGTGCAGTGAGATTTGCAGGTGGTGGAGGAGCCCCAAGACCCCGGCAGTGGAGCCGAAAACTTCAGTGTCCATCAAGAGCTGCGGGCCAAGCTGGAGGCCCAGAAGGAGCTGCACCAGTGCGCCACCCAGCGGGGACAGCAGGTGCTCCAGGCTACAGGGCCGTCCGCCGTGGAGGTCGGCTCCCCTTTCTGGCCCTCCCCCAGCCCACTGGACCACTGCACCCTGGCCCCACAGGGCCAAGCACCTTTCTTTTCTATTTTTTTAATCATTTTATTGGGGGCTCGTGCAATTCTTATCACAATTCATACATACATACATTGTGTCAAGAACATATGTACAGGCTCTTCCTCTAACTGTAGCGGCCTGAGGTGACCTGCTAAAATGGTTCGCTACTCATTTGACCCAGAAAACCCTACAAAATCCTGCAAATACAGAGGGTCGAATCTCCGGGTCCACTTCAAAAACACCCGTGAAACTGCCCAGGCCATCAAAGGCATGCACATTTGGAAAGCCACCAAATACTTGAAAGACGTCACTCTGCAGAAGCAGTGTGTGCCTTTCCGACGGGACAATGATGGTGTTGGTAGATGTGCCCAGGCCAAACAGTGGGGTGGGACCCAGAGTTGGTAGCCAAAAAAGAGTGCTGAATGTTTGGTTCACATGCTTAAAAATGCAGAAAGTCATGCTGAACTTAAGGGTTTAGATGTGGATTCTCAGGTTATCGAGCACATCCAGGTGAACAAAGCCCCCAAGATGCACCACCGGACTTACAGATTTCTTGGCTAGATTAATCCACACAGGAGCTCCCCCTGCCACATTGAAATGATCCTGACTGAGAAGGAACAAATCGTTCCCAAGCCAGAAGAGGAGGTTGCACTGAAGAAAAAGATTTCCCAGAAGAAACTGAAGAAGCAAAAACTCAAGGCTTGGGAATAAATTAAGCTTAAATAATAAAAGGGTTTTTTTTTTTTAAAATAACATATGTACATTTGTTGCCATCATCATTCTCAAAACATTTGCCTTCTACTTGAGCCCTTAATATCTGCTGTTCATTTTCCCCCTCCCTCCCCACTCCCCCCTACCTCATGAAACCTTCATCATTCATAAATTAATATTATTTTATCATATGTTGCACTGTCCAAAGTCTCCCCCTTCCTTCCTCTCTGCTGTCCCTCCCCCAGGGAGGAGGCTATTTGTAGATTCTTGTAATCAATTTCCCCTTTCCACCCCACATTCTCTCCACCCTCCAGGCATCGCCACTCTCACCACTGGTCCTGAAGGAGTCATCTGTCCTGCGTTCCCTGTGTTTCCAGTTCCTATCTGTACCTATGTACACCCTCTTATCTAGCCAGATTTGGAAGGTAGAATTGGGATCATGAGAGTGGGGGGAGGATGCATTTTAGAACTAGAGGAAAGTTATATGTTTCATCGTTGCTACCCTGCACCCTGACTGGCTCATCTCCTCCCCACAACCCTTCAGTAAAGTGTGTCCGGTTGGCTACCAATGGGCTTTGAGTCTCCACTCTGCACTCACCCACATTTTCAATGATATGATTTTTTGTTCTTTGATTCTTGATACCTCATGATCCCTTCGACAGTTCGTGGTCAAACAGGCTGGTGTGTTTCTTCCATGTGGGCTTTGTTGCTTCTGAACTAGGTGGCCACTTGTTTATCTTTGAGCCTTAAAGATCCCAGATGCTATATCTTTTGACAGCCAGGCACCATCAGCTTTCTTCACCACATTTGCTTATGCACACGTTTGTCTTCACTGATCGTATCAGGAAGGTGGGCACCCACTGATACGATTTTTAGTTCTTTGATGTCTGATAACTGGTCCCTTCTACATCTCGTGGTCAGCCAGGCTGGTGTTCTTCTTCCATGTGGGCTTTGATACTTCTCAGCTAGATGGCCGCTTATTTATCTTCAAGCCTTTAACACCCCAGACGCTATATCTTTTGATAGCCGGGCACCGTCAACTTCCTTCACCACATTTGCTTATGCACACATTTTTCTTCAGCAATCGTGTCGGGAAGGTGTGAATCCTGGAATGCCAATTTAATAGAACAACGTGCTCTTGCATTGAGTAAGTGCTTGAGTGGAGGCCCAATGTCCATCTGCTGCCTTAGTACTAAACCTATAAATATATGCACATAGATCTGTTTCCCTACACTCATATAAATATATTTACATATGTACATTCCAGTCTTTGGACCTCTATAAATACCCTTTGTCACCTAGTTCTCTCCTCTATTTCCTTTTACTTTCCTCTTGTCCCACTATCATGCTCAGCCTTCATTTGGGTTTCAGTAATTTCTCTCGGTTACCTTGCCCTTGCTGAATCCCTACCAGACCACTCACACCCTCCTTGCTACTGATTTTGAATAACTTATTGCTCCCCTGTCCCTGGGTTGGTCAGCACTACCCCTTTGCCCCCTTCTCTCCCACTCCCCTATTCCCCCGGAACTATTGGTCCCCTTGTTTTCTCCTCCAAACTATTCATGCAGTCTATCGTATCTAGATAGGTCTGTAGAGATAATAATATGCACCAAAAATCAAGTCATTGCAAGATAGGCAATGAGTGAGAACACAGCAATGACAACAAAAAGGAAACCAATTACCCATAGAAGAATAAATTAATTTTGGAAGGCAAATGCTTTGAAAATGATGAGGGCAAAAAAATGTACAGATGTGCTTTATACAACTGATGTAAGTATGGATTGTGATAAGAGTTGTATGAGTCCCTAATAAAATGTTTTTTTAAGAATAAAATAAAAGAAAAAAATTTTAAAGAAAGAAAAACCTATACATAGATGAAGGTCTGATTTTTAATCTCTAGGCGTGTCCTTCAGTCAGGTCCAATGGGGTACCATGCTTTGGCCCCAGAGTCTGTCCTTTGTACTACCTCAGGGTCTCCCTGCTCTGCTCCCACGGTTGCTCTGCCACACATTTTTAGTGGTTTGCCTCAGTGCCATAGGATCAGTCTGGGCCAGTTCTAACCCTGAGTCTCCAGTGTTGTCCCCCTTAGGGCACTGGGCCATCAATGGACGGTGTGTCTCGTAGTGGGACCAGCCACATTGTCCACTCTGTCCACTGGCTGTTCAGAGCCGGGATATCGTCCTCCAGGCCTGATGGGCCTGGATATGCTCCACTCTCTCTTCCTCCCCCTTCTTTGCTCCCATTTGCTCTGATCAAACATGCCCCTCTCTCCTAGATGCAGCTTCAGTGCTGTCCTCTGACGTAAATTCTTCTGGGGACAGGGGCAGTTGTCCACATAGCTGGTATGGGAGCCCAGCCCTCAGGCCCCTCCACTGGCTCCCCACTCCGTGCGGGCACACTGCATTCATCTGGCACTGGCTTGATATCTGGTCCCTCTTTCCCTGTGGAAACACAAACAATACCCTCCCCTTGGGTGGGACAGTCAAGCACCTTTTCTCTGGAGCTTCCCTCAGCACCACCTTCGGTTGTGTCCATGCCCATGCCCAGGTCCAGGAAAGGCTATGCGCCCTGCAGGATGCTTGGGAGCAGGTCTTTCAGGCCTGGGAACGGAAGCAAGGGAGACGGCAGGCCATGCACCGCAAGCAGTTCTTCCTCAGACAGTGTGGAAGCTGGACAAGATCCTGCAGGCCCAGGAGACAGCTCTCCTCACCACACACAGACACACTGACCCCAGGACCTCCAGTCCTCCTGTAGTACCACCCCAATCCGCCTTGCTTCCTGGATCACTGGCTGCTATTCTGATACGGAGCTAGATAGTGTGTCTTCCCAAGTGGCCAAGGGGACTCCTGAGCCTCAGGTCACTCAGGGCCATCTCCTCCCCGCACCTGGCCCCGGCCAGCCAAGCCCTATGCGGTTTGGTTGGAAATTGATGGGGCTCCTCACCACCTCGTCAGAAGTTGGGATGTTCCTAACAGCCCCCAGGTTGGAATGCTCTTCTTCCTCAGGTTCCTTCTCCTCCTGCTCAGCACCCACCTCCCCACCCCCAGCCGCAGGCCCCTTGAGGCACCCCCAGAGAGCCCAGGCTGTAAACCAAGGTTCTGGCAGATGTTGCTGTCTAGGGTTCCCTTTAAACCACCATCTGTGCCCCCGATCACCCCCCCCCACCTCTGTGTCACCTCCATGGCTGCCCCAGGTCTCCCAGGAAGCCAGTGTCCTGGAGGGCTCTGTGGAAGAGGTGGAGCGGCTGATCCAGAAGCATGGCACCTTCCCGAGGTGCTGAGCACACAGGATAGGGAGGTGATGGCCGGGACGGTCATGGGCATGACCCTGATAGGGCCGGGGTATCCAGACTGTTGGGGGAACACGGGTGAGGTGTGTATGCACACCGAACCTGTGCTGGTGGGTGAGGGATTACCAAGGAGCCAGGGGCTCCAATCCAGGGCTGGTGACCAAGCCGAGGTGCCCAAGCACCCAGAAGTGCATGGGGATGGGTTAGGCCACACTCTGGGGACCACAGAGGGCATTTGGATCTGCCCATATCACATGGCCCCTGCTTCCTTCTGCCCAGGAGCCTGGCCAACCCTCAAATGCAGAGCTGAGGGGAGGCCCCCGGGACTTATAGTGAGGGCTATGGGCTGTGAGCCAGCCCCAGCAGGGGTACACTCGGTACTCAGGGCTGGGTCCACCTCCCACCTCCCACTATGCAGGAGGCTGTGCTGAGAGAACAGGCCAGGGTGCTGCAAGGCCCCTGGGTTCAGGGCCTGCTGGGCACAATACGTGAGCGGCCAGCTTGAGTCGAAGCCCTGGGAGAAGGTCAGTGACACAAGCTTCACACCTCTCTGATTACTGCCGGCTTTCTCAGTGCTGGTAGCCAGGTCAGAGGGCACCCCACCTGAACCCCTTTTCACCTTTACAAGTGACCTTCAGCCCCACTAGGGGCCAAGGGGCGGCCTGCGGTGGAACGGGATGTGGAGAGTTTAATGGCTTTTCCAGGGGCAAAGCTAGGACTGGAGCCCAGGGCCCTTGATTCTCAGACCCGTGTGGACACCTGTCATCCTGATGGGCAGAGTAGACAGGGCCCCAGTGGTGGTTGAGGGGCACCCTCCACATGAGAACCCACCCATGGCCCATGCCCAGCCACTTCCTAGATCTGAAGACTGATGGGCTTGGGCCCTGTCATCTTGGGTGAAAGAAAAATTATTGTGCTGTCCCTGAGCTTGGTCAGCATTTCACTCCTTGGCAGAGCCCGAGGGGCAGACGGGGTCACCGCTTGGGACCAAGGCAGTATGAACATCTGGGCACTCATGTCCCCACCATCACACAGGACGGCGACTGGATCCAGGGGTGGGGCCAGCAGCTGGAATAGCCTGTCCCTCTTGGGGACCACAAAGAGAAGCTGATGCGGTTTCAGAAACACCTGGCCTATGAGACAGAAACCCCATGGAAGGGAGGCAGGAAGGGAATTGACAGGAAGAGCTGGGACCCCTGCTAGGTACTGGTTTTCCATCCAGCAGCCTTGTCCCCAACACCCGCAGTGTCACTGTGCAGACACTAATCAGACTCTGTCACCTGCCCGAGGCCAAGACCAAGACCAGCCAGGAAGAAAGGATCGAAGAGAACCCTGGGCAGAAGGGCAGAGGCCAAGCCTGTAATGT